>NC_060209.1:41395000-41632500 GCF_021130785.1 Homalodisca vitripennis | reverse complement strand
ACAAGGACCAATGTAATCTCGTCCTTATTCTAGCTGTATATCTGACAGGCGCGGTCTTATAAGTTATCTGTGTAATAACTCTTTTTTGATTGATTTATAAAAATGAATCTATCGATATTGGTTTAACATTAATACTTATTTACGTAATTAGAGATGTTCCATTTCTGTAGAAAAACAGAGAAGACTTGTGAGAAAACCACGATTGTTTTTTTTAAATATAATTATTTTCTATTTTTCAATTTTTAAGTTATACTTGTTTTTTATGATCTTTCTCAACTATCCACAATATTAGTACAAAAATAAGTATACATCATGTGCTGTAAACTAGGGTAATTTAAAATAAACATGATTCTGAATTTGAAGAGTGCGAAATGAATAAAAAACAGAATTTTAACTAAATTCAATTCTGAGAGGAATGTAAACTGGAGCTAAACACAATATTCGCATCGGATCTGGCCATTCCACCATAGCTGCTTTATGTATAGAAACTCTGAGATCGAGTCAGTCAATATCGTAGTGCGCTCAATTGTGCACCTGATGAGACAATGAGAATACCTATTCTCACCTATATTGAACTATTTTTGTAGTTTGCGTGTCTCTGATGTCGAAACGAACAATATTGTTCACTCCTGTCTAAGAAAGTACCTAAGTTTAATATAATTTCCAATAATTATTAAGCTACCGATTACCCAGTATTCTTTTATTTCCAATAGACTTTAATCAAAATAGGTTAACAAATACGCAAAACATGATAACGGATAACATTATACTTTAGATTTAATGGAATTTAACAAAGCACATTGGAATACCAAAATCTAATACTACACTTACATTGAAAATAGACCAGAATTTTTTATTGGGACATTTTAAATATGATTTAAATTAATAATATTATTTATTTTTGCATAATAGAAACAGTAAATGTGTGATTCGTTAACACGGCTTCAACGTTCTGCTACCCGAGCAGTCTTGTAGGGAGTCGTTAACTCTGTAATTGCAGGAGAATTGGAGTTGCATTAGCAACGCTCTGAACAAATTACCCGTTATTGCTATTGTGTTGGGTTCGTTAAACACGCATTCAACATTCTGTTACGTTAAGATGCATTGCAAGGAAATTTGTTTTATTATTTATGTCGCTACAATAATTAGTTTGCAGGATCTTAAAATATTTACATTGATTTAATGTCAACAGATTTTAAATTTAAAACAGGCATAAAAACCTGTATAGAAAGAACCTATTGTAAGTATAATAAGTACAGTAGGTATAACAACCGGGATCTATTGCATTCAGTGTATCAGACAAGAATTAAATGTAAGGATTTGATCACAATTACAAAAAATAATCCATTAATGGTTTTAAAGTGTTTTTTCAAATATAAGTGTGAATATGTTATTTAATCCGAGCCCACGCAGTATCTATACTGATGTTTTTGTGTCCCAGTTTTTGATGAAGTGAGACAGTTGAGTTTTTATGGATGGAATTGAATTAAATAATTCATTAATAGCCTATAATATTTTCACATTACAAAAACTCAGAGTATTACCTACATGATAAAGTACTCTATTTACTCACAGAAGTTCTCATTATGTCTTAATATAGAAATAACAGCCTCTCTTTTATAAAGTATTATTTTAAAAACAATTACAATCCCACCTCAGTCATTTCATTATTTCTACATACTGATGTGAAGATCGGGTTCATTTCACCCAGAAAACTTGTGTCACAATAACGTAATGACACAAAACACAATTCTGGGAAACAAAAAAATGGATAAGTGAAATAAATTCGTGCAAAATATCACAGTATCACTATCAGATATCTTTATCATATTAAGACAAAGTCAAATGTCTCCATGCACCATTTTCACCACTGAGAACCACTTCGCTATATAAAAATTCCCTTTTATGCCCCTTTATATTATTCAAGATAAGGACTTCATTGAGAAACGTAAGGGGAATGCCCTATTAAGTATTCCCCACATTCATGTCAAACGTTAAGTCCATTTCACGATGATTCCCCTTTTAAAAGCAAATAAAAGGACATTTAAGGTCTGTGTCACGAAATGAATTGGAGCTATAGGATAAAGAATCTCGAAATGTTTTTCAAGAATTAGTTACTCACATTTTGCCTTTAAGGTAAGTATCGCAATGCGCTCAATACGGTGTGATATGTCACTGTAAGTCGTCCACAGATCTCACGAATGCTTAGAAATATTTCACCAACAATCAAGCAAGGAATTCTACCTTGGGGAACATTGGAGAAAATTGCTCAGCTATAGGAGAATGGATCATGCTAATATGACCATGTTATTTAGCGGTTGCTGTTGAATTACCTCTGCTGGGTTAAGTTTACAGGTGTAAAGAAATCAAATGAGAGATGGTGCTGAGATTTTTCCAAGAAACATCTTCAATTACCTGAGAGAGACAGAAGTATCTAACTGTTCAGGAACACATTGCCTATTTGAAACTTTGAAACCTGTAGGTTTAATGTAAGCAAAGTACGTAGATAACCAAGATTATGTAATAAAATAAAGGACTGGATCAAATTGCGAAATATTACAGAAAACTATCTAGCTTGATCAATTATTACCTATAAAAATTATCTACGCCTGAACTCTTTTCCTGTAATACTTTAACTTATAAAACAGAAATGTAAACCACGAAAACAGTATTTTTTACTGAACAGATTATAAAATATTTCTAGTTTCTACACTGGTTGAAACTAATGCCACTGAACTATCAAGGTCATTAGCACCGAAGCAAACGTGCAATGGCGTCAGAATAAAACCATACCTTAGTAACTATTTCGTAAGTGATCAAAATTGTAGATTTATCTGATCACAAATTCGTGAGAAATTTAATAAATAGTATAAAACTCATACTAACCATGATAAAAAAAGTTAAATTGGAACAGTGAGGAAGTTATATTAACGATAAAAATAACGGAATCCAATTATTATGAAATAGAATTATCAATAATCGACATGAGAATCTGTGGTATTTAATCTGTGTCGGGGTAAACCCAAGTAAATAGTTTCCTTCTGCCTCTGCGTCTAATTGGATTTAACAGATTATACCATCGTTTCCTGATCAGTTGAATACGATAGGGGGGTAAAATGTAATGGCAACTTCATTTAGCATTGAGTTACCATCATATTTTAATAGTTATAATATAGCAATAGTTAAATTTTAATTTGTTCTGTCTTAATTTATATTTTATAAAGCTCTGTTATAATAAATTTAGACAATGTCAATAAAGTAAATGTCTACGTATCTACCAATAAATAATTTCAGTATATTCTGTATAAGATCGTTGTTAAGATTTATCCTTTACTTAACATGTACGACAAGTATTTTCTTAAATATAACCGTATATTACAATATGAAATTATATGTATTTGGTTATAGCTACGCCAAGGAGGATTATGTTTTATTTCCGGCTGTTACCAGAGAGGATTTTAAATAAAAATAGTTGTAAGGTTTTAGCTTTAACATTAACGTTGAAACCTGATAGAATTGTACACAGTTATTTATATAGCTGTCAAATAATAGCCTAAGAGTTTAACTAACATTACGCCACATACGATTTAATTCAGAAATTTCAAATTTTTTTTATTATATTTATGTAAACTGAATCAGAAGATCTTGGGCTATTCAATGAACTTTGATAGAAACTCGCAGCTCGTTCAGCGTTTAAAGCAGTAATAACAGAAATCGAATCGATTTACTTTTCGGGTATTGATTTGCAAAGTTTATGAAAGAAGATAAAAGTACTCTTGAAATGTATTTCCAAAGTTTACCATCTCCTTTTTAAGAATAAGAGAATGAGAGAGAAACTTCATCGATGTGAAAAATAACTAAGCGCTCCCTATGACTTTAAGTATATTTCTCGATATACAGGGTTTTCATAAATGAATGGTGCAATTTTGAATGCTTATACACAATTTGCTATGCAAGGTAGAAAAATATGGTTGGCACCTCTGAATTCTTCAGCTCAATTAGTTTTATTGCTCTGTGTTAGAAAACAGCTGTTTCATTGTTGTTGGTTAAATTGTGCAATAACTTCAAACATTTGATTCTGATCTAAAAACATGTTTTCTGATCAAGAAAAAGCCAAGTGTGTGCTATTGTTTAGTGAATTAAGGTCTTCTGTTTTAGTACAAAGGGCTTTTAGAAGATTATTTAACAAAGATCCACCTCATAGAAACAACATTACGCGTTGGAGTAAACAATTCGAAGAAACTGGATCGGTACAAAAACGGAAGTCTTCTGGGAGACCGACTGTATCAGAGGTAACAATTCAAAACGTTAGAGAATCTTGTCTTAGATGTCCACAAAAATCTCTTCCACGTCGGAGTCTGGAGCTTGGAATCCCAGTGACAACTCTGCATAAAATTTTGCATAAAAGGCTGCATTTTCATGACTATAAAGTTCAACTGTTGCATGGGATCAAACCGAATGATAAAAATAAACGTGTGGAGTATGCAACTTACATCTTAAATCAGATTGAAGAAAATGAATCATTTTTAAAATGATGCTATGTTTACAGATGAGGCAACTTTTCATGTTAACGGGTGTGTTAATAGACACAACGTTCGAATTTGGGGTTCTGAACATCCTCATGAGGACTGACTAAAAACAAAGTAATTGGACCTTCTTCTTTGCCGAGAAAAGTCTTAATGGTAATGTGTATCTGGACATGCTAGAGAATTTTTGTTTTCCTCAAATTGACGAGTTTTATAATGTCAACATGGTGTATTTTCAACAAGATGGTGCGCCACCCCATTATAAGGACTTTGTTCGTGATGCTTTGAATGACAAGTTTGGACAAAGATGGATAGGTCGAGGTGGCTCAATAGCATGGCCTCCTAGAAGCCCGGATTTGACTCCATGCGATTTTGTTTTGTGGGATACGTGAAAAACATTGTTTATTCTCAGAAGATCCGTGCTTTAGCTCATTTAAAGGAAAGGATTTATGAGGCAGTATCATCGGTTACAAGAGACATGCTGCACAGTGTATGGGCCGAGATCGACCATAGATTAGATGTCTGCAGAGCTATCGGTGGTGGACACATTGAAATGTACTAAATTTATCAGTATAAAATTGTTTTTAACGAGGATTCTAATGAAATAAATATTTTTAATGTAGTACTTCGTACGGTTCTCTTTTTATTTTATGTTTAAATTGTACCATTCATTTATGAAAACCCTGTATTATTAAAACCACTTATGATTAAAGTCAGAATTTAATGTTTTATCCACGGTGAGGCGTGTCAAGAAATCAATGTTATAGTTTTTTAGAAGTAAATAGATTATGCCTCACCGTTATAAAAAAAAATAATTGGTTAGTCAAATCAAAGCCCTAAACTTTCCAAAGTACAATCAGTCTGCATTCAATCACTTTAAAACTGTGCGAGATATATGGAATTAATGAGCCTTGATTGTGTATGGAATTTGTATTAAAACTATTACAATACAACGTGAAAATAGATATTTCTTTATATTCCACTTTCTCTAAAATTATAAAAACTAAACATTTCTTGTTTCAAAAGAATTTACCTCAGCTGCAGGACGTATCACATATTGTAACGAAGTAATGCGATTTCATTATATCATTCATGTCGAATGAGGATGAGATAGTCCTCACATACTTGCAACTGCTTTACCGGATAAGGATTACAGGTTCTTGTAAAAGATTTGTAAAAATTTTAACTTCCTCCTGGTATCCATAAATACAGTTTATTCACCGCAGTTTTTTTAATAGTTAGAGATAGAAAGAAAATTAAATGGGTAAGTTATAAAAAAATGGGAAATTGAGTGTTTCTTGGCTGAGCCTTAGCGAAGCCTATCACTCGGGGGGGCTGGAAAAATTTTACTTCTTTCCGTCTGTTCTTCTGTCTGTTTCTCCGCACGAAGATTAATTTCTATATATCAAGCACTGAGTTCGATGATGCTAAACATATCACTCCTTGAGATTTGGATGTGTGTTATATAACATTTTTACTTTAGTGTGATGGGTAACCATGATGAAAAGAAATAAAAATATAGCAATAAATATCACTAAACAACCTGAGTACAATCATATATAGCATATTCATACAGTAAAACGAAAAATAATACAGTAGAAAAATAATGTTAAAGAAGGTGACAAGATTCTACTTCAGTGTACCCTTGAGTTGTAGTATCCTCCCTAGCTCAACTTGTATTATTCGAACAACGCCATTAAACCTAACATTATAAACAAAAATTTTGATTTATAATGTGACAAGATATTTTTATAAAGATTTCATCTGTATACGAGTAGTTTAATTTTTGTATGAAACTTAATTTCTGTGAGTATATGCATTGAATTTGGCTGATCGTTATTTGAGTCAGCCTGTAGCTCAGTAAGCTCAAACAATTTCTCTTTTGCCTAATGGTGGGGGGTTAGATAGGGGGTCGTAAAAACGTTATTTTGTATGGCTTCCGTCTGTGTACCTGTCCGAAAGACATCTTGAGAATTAAGTGATCTTCAGAAGTTTTACAAATAACCTTACACGTTGTGTGGTGTACTTATTTTTATAGCGTTACTATAAAACTAACCGGTCAATCTTAATTGTTAATTAAATTAAAATTCATAGATAATACCCTAAAAATATGTAATGATTCTATTTTAAACTGCTCTGTATATGAAAGAGGTTTCAAAAGTAATGAATAAGGGTTCTGTTAAGCGGATTTCCAAGGGTTCCAATGCCTAAAATAAATGTTTGAATTTAGTGCTTAATGTTCTTTTATAGGAGCGGTTTGAGTACGACACACAACTTTAGATGGGAACATTAAAGAATATCCAGTGATAACTCCTTTCGTAGATGGTATGAAAATTTTGGAATTTTTTATAATAAACATTCGCTACAAACTTCACCTGTCATCATCTCTATATACAATGACTCTCTTTATTCTATTGAAAAAAGAGATTTTATACACACAAAAGTTCAGCAAAAAAACACTAATTATTTTGTTTTGGAAACTTAGTTGTTTTTGCAAATGTGAAATCATTTCTTCTGGCCTCAAACATTGAAAAGTTTCTCAAATCTTGACGGGGGCTGAAATTATACCTTTATCATTGTTTAGTATTATTAATCTTCTTAATAAAATTATATTGCAATATTTAATTTATCAATTCACGAAACTGTTTTCAATAATCTATTTCAGTGCTCTTATCTTCGCCAGGGCTGTAGAATTCGCTAGGGTGAAGAGAATATTGTGAAAACCTTATTCGAAATATATTTCACTTTATGACATGGCTTCGTTTAAAGTTCAAAATGGGATGTTTGGGATCTTAATACTAAATCAATAAACATTGTTGGTTTAAATGTACAGCTGCACTGGAATAAATAACAAAAAATTGACATTGTTACTTGTATTGCTAAAGCTGGACACAATTTTCATAATTTTTATTAACGATTTTTTAGAGGAGGAGTTTTACGGAAAACCAAGCGTTTTTTCTGATGATGTTCCCATGTGAAAAGAACTCTCAACAAATTTGGAACAACATGATTCAATGGACGATATACGAGTTTTGAGAAAGTGGTGTGATGAAAACAAAATGGAAATTAATGTAAATAAACAAAATTTATGAATTTTGATTTTGTTGGTTTTAGTTTTAACGAATTAGTAAAATATCACGAACAAAACTGTACTGGAAATTTTTGTAATTGTTTGACTATTGGAAAGGTGGATCAATTTAAGTATCTTGGTGTTTTTTTCGATGAAAAGTTATCTTGGGATAAGCATATATTGTTTTTACAAAATAAATTAAAATCTTGTATAAGAAAATTTTATTTTTTTTTTTATTGTTGTGACGAAAAGTTATTAAGAATCTTATATTACGCCCTAATTCAATCCAGGTTGCCAATACGCAATTCAATGTTGGGACAGGACTTTTAAATACCACGAAGAAAAATTGCGAGTTGTATTTTATTCGAATCATATTAGGAAAATCTATTAGAGAAAGTTCCTATCCTCTTTATTGTCATTTGAAAAATTTCTCCCTATACAACACCTTTTTGTATATAAGGTACTTAAGATTATTTTATATCAGAAGTGGTAATACTGGAACTATTTGAATTAGTTTATAGTGCTAGACGTAATTTTCAGAACATCTTTCGAGTACCTAAAGTCAACAGATATTCATTTAGGCAATCAATCCTTTAATTATCTTGGTCCAAAGTACTTTAACAAATTACCGCTTGAAATAAAATTATGTAACTCATTTAATAGTTTTGATAAATCTGTTAAAATTGTGGTTGTTCTCGTTAGAGGATACTAATTTCTTAAACAGTATATTGATTTAGTAACTTTTTGTTTGTAATTTTTCTTTTGTATATAGCCTAAACCTATAATAATGTAAAACAACATTAATACAAAACAAATTGGTTTTGGTTTGTAACATAGCAAACTTATTACGTTTTTATATATAGATTTGTATATATTTTATGTACAGGGATATGTTTATGTATGTATACAGAAAAATTATCCAATAGTTAAAAGGAAACTTTTTTGTTATTTGTTTTTAATAACTTATATGTTTAAACGTGTATTTTATTCAGTTAAAACTACACAGAAGATTGCAGTTAAAGTGATGGACTGGACTCTGTTTATTTATATATTATATTTTTTAGTTGCGCTGCCAAATAACTGGAATAAATCATTATTCTCATTATTCATTATTCTCAATATATGAACAGATCACAAAGTACTTGTCACTGGCACTGGCAACAATGAGTTACGGTGTACTTTATGATCTCCACTTAAAAGTACATTAACTCGTACATTTGTTACATTTGTTATGCAGCATTTAGTGATCCATTACTTTCCATTCCAGGAGTTGTAGACAACAGTATCAATACTTTATGCGGATAAAACAAATTAAGGGTGTTTAGTTTCAGTGAATAAATATAAAACAAATAATTTATATAACTGTAATAATTTCACAAAAAAGTTATGTTATGGATACAAAGATTACAAAGCTTTGGCTGATACTATACTAAATGCGTTAATCTAACAATGCCTTGCTATCAGGTTTTAATGTTTACGGTCATAATTTATACACATTATTCCATCTTTATAAATATCATAAGCATAGTTCATTTAACTAATTAATTAAATCAATTAAATTATTACTACAACATAGTTTCATATAATTAAATGCGTTGTATTCAAATGTTGACTAATTTTTTATTTGTATATGTATACTATGTAGCACAAAAACATTTATTTAAAAAATATATCAAAGAGGATTCACCTCAAACTGTAATCAATAATGGAAAAAATGCTTAACAGCTTATTTTTTTGATTTTTTGTATCAAGTCTTGTTTTGATTACAACATAGACATATTTCGGTAAGTTTATGAACTACCTCAATACTATCAACCTTTAATTATCTTCGATTATAAGAGCTTATGATTGTAAAAGGTGAAAACAAACGTTTGAGATGTGCTTTTCACTTTATTTATAATAAATATTTTCTTTTAATTTTAATTTTCATTTCTTTCCTATATATACAGGTATATTCTTTTTTACCCTGGTCACTTGGTTCCTTCTCTTTGACATTAAAGAATGTGTATTGTAACGAAACATACAATTTACTATGGAGTTTTATTTATATCTGATAAAATGGAGTTAAATTTTATAGTAGCAATTCCATTTCTACATTTTGGACCAGACCGCGCTAATTTAAACTGATCAGTGTTAGAAGAACACAAGGATCTCAATTTTTAATCCGTATAAATTTACTAAAAATAGAAGTTAATGGTGAAGTGGTAGCGCACTCACCCGGCAAGTGAGAGGTCTAAGTTCGAGTCCCGGAGGTTCAACTACTTTTTGTAATTCAATGTGTATTGAAATAAAATTTTAATTAACATACATTATATATGTATGTATATAATATTCTTGTGATGAGTACAGGCTAGTCTTCTATCCTCATGAATCCATAAGGTGTAATACTGCAATCTTTTTTACTTCTATAAGTATGCAGCATGACGTTCTTTCTTTTCATTGTGAAAGAGAGTAGTTATATTTTATTGGAGGGTGGGTAGATCTGAAGTAAAATAAATTCTTAAATTGGAGGGTGAAATTTACTCTTGCTGCATTCTAACCCACAATGTCTTTAGTTATTGAAAGCATACTGAGTCAAATCAAAATGTAGAACATCCAAAACTGACCTATTTTTATTGCATCTACTGAACGAGTCATAAAATAGGGAAGATATTATATTGGAGTTTGAAAACATAATTAGCAAATTTCAAAGAAGTGTTTGCAACCAGAGAAGAACACAATTTCATTGTGTATACTTGTAGTAAGAAATTTCATGTTTGTGGCTCATTCTAGATTGAGAAAACAATTCATTTAAAATGTATACGAGTTCGTTAACAAAATCAGAACAAAAAACATAGAGATATAAAAACATCATACATAACAGAACATAGTTACAAACCCACATACAGAATAGAATTGTCAGTAAATTGGCAGTCTAAATAAAGAGGATATGTTGATTGCAGATTAATCTAATCGACTGGTTTATATTGTTTGATTTACCTTCAGCCAATCACAGCAAAGCTCCGTTCCCTTCACACACCTGCAAAAATATATTGTTGATACTTCCGTTTATTATTAACATTCGTTGACTCTAAAGTAGGTCTTTAAAATGAGGCGAAAATTTAAGTTTCGCTAGAACTTTTTTGAAACTTAGCGAATACAGATTGTTTTGCTATCTTAACACGTTTACACACAAAGGTAAATGCCAGCGTGTAAACATGCCTACGGATTAAAGTGTTCGCAAGTTGTAAACTTTAGCACTTTTCTATTCCAAATAATACACTATACAGAATTAGTATTAATGATTTCATATAACGTTGATTTTTTTTTTTTTTTTTTGTTCTAAATATTCTATTGGTGAATTATAAATAAGCTTTTTTTAATATAAATATCTTATGAATGAGAAAACATAAGACAATTAATTAATTACAGTGCAAAAATTTAAATACAAAAGCATACTCGTAAATGGACAATATCAATGAGGAAATGTTGAGTACCACTGTGATAACGTAATCTGTATGAAATAATCAGGAACACGAATATCCACTTTCGGTGATGCATGATCTCTAGAGCACTGGCTAACCATAAACATGGTCTGTTTGTACATTATCCCTAAGAGCGAAGTTATAAAGTAACTATCTCCATGCTATATAGCATTTTATTATACATTAACTAATTAAATTTATTAATCTATCAGATAATTAAATCTCTCTGGATAGTTTAAAGTCAGGACAAAGAACAGTATTTTTTCTATGTCAAGTACCAATCCATTTTATATAATACTAGCTGTTACCCACGTTTTTGTAAGCAATTTTAAAATTCAAATTCTTTATATTACTTAGTAAAAAACACTTATGATGGAGTGGTATAAAATATTTCAAACGCAACTGGGCATTCATCAGGTAGAAATTATTTAAGTGTTCATGGTTATGAGTATTATGAGTTTAAAGTGACTATTTTATCATGTATCGTACGTTTAGGTACGCTTTTTATGTTAAACTTAATTATATTTACAATGCACGGTTATATTACCAGTCACAGCTGAGTCTGCTTTGTCCTCGAACAAGACAAAACAAATACACAGGTCACGGAAACCTACTTCAGTGAAGAAGTGTTTACTTGGAACCCTTGTCATAAAATTCCGGTCTAAGACATTTCCAGTACTATAGTAGAGTTTCCTTTTATGTTATTTTGTTTATTTGATCAACTACAAATGCATGTTTAAACATATCAAAACAGTGTGAACAAAAAGTATATAATAATATTTCTAATTATAAACCTTAATAAATTTTTTATTTAACAACAAAAAAGTCAATAATGAGAAAATTGGAATTTAGTGTAAATTTAAATATTGAATACAAAAATAATAAATATAACAAAAATTAATCTTTAAATGAAGCAATAACGGAAATAGATAAAATATCAGTTTAACAATAATTAAATATAAAACAAGTAAATAACTAGACAAAACAATAAACCTTGTTGTGATGTAATAATTTTTGTCTCCCAAGGTTATTGAATATATAATACATATGTAGAACTGAGAAGCCTACTTCGGTTAAAAGGTGTTTACTTGTGGCCGTTTAGATTCAATTACGTTGACATAGCTTAGTTTGCCTTAATGCTCCCATCAAAGAACTATATACTTATGTCGCTCTCAAAAATAAACTTCAGTTAAAAATCGTATACTTCCGGGTCTTGTAATCTAATTTCGGTCTAAAATATTTCGAGTGCCATAGTTCAGTTTGCCTCGTTGTCTCGATGAAGAAAATTTCATACATGTAGGACTGAGAAGCCTATACCGTCCTAGAGGGAAATTGTACCTATTTCATTTCTACTTCCACTATAAGAGGAACAATTCTACTTCCACTATTAAGTTCATGCAATATTGCAAAGAAATTGCTTATTAGGTTTTGCGTTCTAGAAGTTTTGATGTTTTCTTTTTTAAGAATAGATCGTTTACGTTTTTCCATAAGCCACTGTTAAAATACAATATCACAATTTCAAGGAAGTCCACCGGTTTGGTGTTCCTTATGATTAGCGTATAGCAACACATTCTGCAATTTTCTGTCATACGAGTAGCAGTAACTGAGAGGTCTTTATTCAGTTAGCAATTTTTAAAAGATGAATTTTGATCCTGTTGTTTTCTACCCTTTATTGACATCGGTTTTATACTTAAATCCATTTCAGAAATAAATGATCTCTTGTAAGAAATAGGGAAAAGTACCAATTAAAAACAGTTTGAACGTTGCATTGTAATGTCAACCTATAACTTAAAAGAGATTTATTTGGTTGTGGATCCTAAAAGAGCCTTTGTGCTGATTTCGGAGTGACAGGTTTTAAGAGTCAACCTATAACTAAAAAGGTGGTTGTTTGTGCATTTAGTTTTAGATAACTAGGAAACCCCTATTTTTAATGGAACCTAAAAGGTTTAGGGGTAGAGGCCTCCTACTGTCAAGGTATCATAAGAAGGGATTTCAAGCACTGTCTCAGTCATGTCACCTTGGAAGTAGGGGAGGCTAGAAAACAATACTCTCTCATGTTCAGGCTTGAAAACATTTAACAATAATGGATCTCCACCCACTCAAACAATCATCCTCTGGAGTGCACAAGACCTAACTAACAGTCATTGTACTCTCAATATCTCAACATTTCCGATTAGAGATGTGCAGCTTCTGAACATTCAGTGGGTTGTCACAATTTAAGTGACACATTGGGTTTTTCTGTACCCAATATACGTTCTACTGGCAAGTATAAACCAAGTGAATCCTTCTGGAGGTAAAATAAGTTGTTTAACTATACAATTTTATTATATATATATTTTTGAAGACTTAACTCCAAATTTAGGAAGTATAAAATTATAAATTTCTTCACATAGAACTTCTTACCACAATTTAATTTTAGCACTTGTTACCATATTACCAAATTGCAAATTTTGTATAGTTTAGTGCAATGAACGCTAATGCCTAGCAGTGGGTTTTCAACGCCGTGTTAGTTGAACAGGTAGCATTGTAGCACGGTATTATCAATCGGCAGTAAATTATCCTCTTAGTATAGGGTAATACAATGGTAGGAGTACACCACACCAGGCTTCGCTCAGTCTATAAGCTCATTTCATTCCCGAGACGGTCTGCGGACAGACAGGCAGGCTAAAATCAGACAAACAATTTTACATCCTTATAGAGTTATAGACTACAATGATGTTCAATAAAATCCCATGGATAAACGTGCACCTTCACTATAAAAGTCTCTTGCATAATTTCAATTGTTAGATGAAATTATTTTCATTTTTAAAAAAAACACCTGAGATATTTTGAAAGAAGTAGAGTTTTCAGAACTGTGGCAACAAAGCAAAATCAACTGTGGTATCAGAAATACTTACACCGAAGTAAATTACGTTGTCCATAATTCTACTCATTTAGACCTATGTAGGCTTCAAGAAATATATATATTTCTTGATCTTCAGTCTCAAAAAATTACTAATTTTAAACTACTAACTACCTAAATTTAAACCTTAAAAGGATCAGAACGTTAGAATATTTTAAGAATACCATTCAAAAGAGTTATACCCACGATCCACCTTTTTATTCAACACGAAATTGCTTCGAAGCCGCGGGTAACTTTTAGTAAGAAAATAATATTACTGATCATAATAACATCTGTTGGTTCCTTGTTATTAGGAAAACTTAAGCATTTGATTGAACTGGAATACTATAAATATCTGCGAAATTGCCCTTTAAGAGAACTTTGTGTTATGGAATTTGTATTTAGAATATATTGTTGACTCCCATTAAAATAGTACCAACAAAACAACACAAATATCCAGCAGTGTATTTATCAGTTTGGCTTATGCGGCCGGTGCCATCAATAATAATAAGTTTCTCTTCAGACTGCGTCGAAATATTCCTCACACAATACATTTTAGAAACAACTTAATCTCATTTCAGTCAAAATATAGATAGTAAACAAAAGGTGAAGTGAATCGTGAATCAATTTAGTATTTAAATTATTGGTTTTGTATATTGTTTGAGTAGAACACAACTTAATTAAACGTGGGATTTTAACTATTAATAGTAATAGAAGTGTTGACCCCTGCGCCAATGTATATTTTGCTGTTTTTCCTCAAGAAAAATCTGTCTCCTTGTCTCGAGGATATAAATACCAGTATTTTCAACAAGAAAATTCAACCCAACTCTGTATTTGTAAAACCAAATTCAAAAATGATTGAAATATTTCTTAAATGAAATTAATGGAAAAATCAACACCACATAGAGAATTGCTTCAATATAAGACAATGTTGTCAACTTAAACCAAATTCCTATCATTAAAATGAGAATATCCAATTATAATGGGAATACAGTAATGTTTTTTCAACTCGTGACATCATTGAAGTTCAAGGATTTACAATAATTAATTATAAAGTGAACGCGAAGTAAGAAACTTTGGATGACATTAACATTACAAAAAGAGTGATCAAAGCAAAGTTAGTTTCTCCTTTAATTACGCAAATCACCAACTTCGCGCTAGAACTGTCCAAGTAGCCATCTTGGTAAAAGTTTTATCTTGTATAAACAATTAGGTTACTAAAATTTTTTTTAGCTAAACAATTTGTTTGCATGTAAAGTTTCCATTGGGAAAATGTATAATGGAAGTACAAGGTGTGTCCATTTATAATTATTGTGTACAATAAAATCTTTATAAAAAGAAATAAACAGTTTTGATTTTACTCATATTTCTAAATGTAACCATTGTTCGAAATCGATAGTTTTTTATCATTTTTTTGGGATTATGTTACCCTAAAACTTCTAATAAATCTTAAAATACTTTATTCCCAATCCAAACCAGGTTAAGGAACTGGTTGTAAACGATAAATTAATATTAGGTTAAAGCAGTATTCGACATAATTTTGGCTTTTTGAATTGCGTGTGCTAAATTAATGGTCTTCTATTATTGAACAATATTGAATCATAGATTACATTACATAGATACATTAACACATATATGTTTGACTAAAAAGCTCACCAGAATCAAAAAGCGCCTACTTCTGGCCCTTGTATACTATTTACGGTATAATGTATTGAGTAAAATATCCTAACTTCCGGTTATAGCTATTTTCCATTTAATAGACCTAAATTGGTGCTAAATCTCTTCCCGTACGTCAAATGTTTTTTGAGGTAATAGGTGGACAAACCTAAGCGGGCATACATACAAACATGTCTTTTCAAATCATCCCGAATTCATAATTATGGTACGATTACTTAATCCAGCAGCTCGCTGCCTTTGTTTCTGATACGTCAGTATATATCTGATACATAATTATTTTATAATAATTATTTTTATAATTTGTAAATAAAAACTACATTTAAGAACTTAATAGTTGAATTCATCATCACAAAAAAAATCTTTGAAGTATTGCTATCAATACTTATTTTCGATAAGTATGTACATTTTCTGCAGTGATAGATAGTGTAATTACCGCTTATACACATTTCATACCCTATCTACATATATATCGTGACATACGTGTTACGTTTGCTAGTTGAGAAAATATCACACTTCATAACTTATATTATGTCAAGTTTAATAATAATATTTATGTTGAACAAAGCTAAATGTCACACAGCAGATATAAAAATGACTTTTTAGGTGTTTGTAGTACAATAAATTTTGATATATGTTTAAGAAAGTGAGGATGAACAGATGCAGGGATGCTTAGCTTCGTCGCTTATTTCAGTAAATGGATTAGAGAGAGTTGTCTTCCTTCAGACGTTTTTGTATTGTGCAGTCATTTATCCTGTGTTTAACTTTGGGGTTAAATTTAAATCATAATTCTTTTTAAGACAATCCCGAAAACCCATGTTTAAACAACACTCCAAATTCCTAGAGTAAATTATGATTTTCAGTCATTTAATTCACCTCCATCAGGACAAAGGATGATGTCCAGTACGACCGTCCTCACTCAAGTGAATTTGCGCAAAAATATCCCCACCAAGAAAATCTTCCCGCATTAGAGAACAAAATACCCAACCTCAAGATAAAAATGTTCGTCATCCTCTCTAACTAAGGACCAGCATCACATTTTTTCCCCAAGCTTATAGATGCTACACCTTTTATTTGTTATAACATGTTTTGTACAAAGCCATTTCACAATTTTAATTTAAAGTTTATATTATTCTTTACGTTTGAGCAATTTAAGTTTTAAAATTCAATGGAAATTGTTTAATCCTTCTACATTACTTTCAATTAAAGAATATCTCAATATAAGCTTAGAAAAAACTTTTGTGTGGTTCCATATTTATTCCGGCTAATATATTACTTAATTTTTAAGGCATGTTTTAATAAATATAATACACATTTTTTCTGTGCCCTTGTTTATGTAAAAGACCTTTAAATTAATTTATCACACAACCCATATTTAGATTAGAGCATTCAAAAAAATTCACACCTACTCCCAAAATTGGGCCTTTTGGGGTCACTTCACAAAGTTTAAAATAATTTAATTGCATTCTGTGCGGTCGAGCTAGGTGTAAAAGAGAAAAAAGTTTTATTTATTGGACATACCGCTCAGCTAATCTACCTCACCATGCATAGCAATGCTGATAACAAAAATCAGTAACAAAATATAAAAATAATTGACAGAAATATGTAAAGAACCTGTGAATCAGATAAAAATACCCCTGTATTATATTACATCCTAACTTTGATGTGCAGAAAGTGGCAATAAAATACACGTGAAGATTGTCTTCGGAAATCACAGCCCTGATCAAATATTTGGTATTGTTCGAACAGATAATTCTATAATCATACGAAAACATTTTGTTTAGATCTATTTAAAATTATGTAGACACTGAGCAAACATCACAATACAAATTTATCATTTGCATCGTAATTATTAAGTCTGTTTGGATGTTTAGGATTAAACATAATGCAATTGGCTTGTTTATTTTATTTAGATTCTCTAAGCTTGTTGAGTTAAAATTTGCTTTAATGCAGTTTACTTAAAATTAATAGATATTCAGTAGTTAATAATAAGATGTACAGATAGCAGCACTAAACGACCTTATAGGAGCAACTTTATATAGCATTAGTAGGACAGATTGTATCATACCATTACATTTGGACTAGAACAGTTAGTATATGCTTTTAGTTTAATGGACTTTCAACAGAAATAGCGCACAATAGTTCAAACTTAGTCTCTACGTCAACTGTTGAACCAGATATCGCTCCTTCTTTGTTCACAACTCATCTAACACAAGTCAGATAAGTTACAATCAGTTGGAAATTGTAAATTTGTAACAACTATAAGAACGATATCATACTGGTTATGTTACTACGTTATAAATTATTAAATTAATCTCTCTAAATTATATAAGCCTATAAACAGCACTTTTTATGAAACTCAAGTTAAAAATCTGTCAGAAGAGAAAAGCACATTTGCCCTAAAAGACATTATTATTTCTACGTTATAATTAAGCAATAGGATAGTATTTCTTAAATTAATAAGTTACGCAAAGGAACAAGAATGGTATGACAAAACCCAGGATTTTAAAGTGGAAAACTTTTAAATGTAAAAGATGTCCTATTTTATTTAAATAAAGATATAAATGCTTCTATTTCAATATGTAATCGCGCTATGCTTGTTTTCCTTGATCTCAAGAAAGCATTTGACTAGGTAAAGAGAGACAAATTAATTAACAAATTGGAAGCTATTAAAGTTGGTGGAAGCAGCCTTGCGTGGTTCTCAAGCTACCTTAGATAGATTTCTGTTTCTGTCTGCGAGTGGACTAGTGATCAATTGTCAGTATAATCTGTCTAATCCACTGACAGGAGTTGTTCAAGGAAGTACCCTCGGACCAATTTTATTCTTAATTTACATCAATAACATGTAGAAAATACATTTACAAGGTAAACCTTTCTTGCAGATGACACTTTAATTTTTGTATACGGTAACTGGTTAAAAAGTGCAAAAGAAAGCTCAGAGTGGCCTAATGACATTACATAAATGGTTTAATCAAAACGTATTAACGTTTAACATATTAAAATGGAACATTTGTGCCAATATCTCTGCACTCTGCTTGTGACAAAATTTTGCAAAATCTGATAATTAATAGCTGTGGAAATGATCGGAATGAGTTATGTACATGCGAAATCATAGATAAAACAACAGCTTACAAATATTATTTTTTTATCATAGAATGACTTAAACGCATTATATAAACTACTTAGTTAAAAAACTACATCTTTTCACTTCAGGCTTTCAGGCAGTTGAACGATGTTATTAATGCAAGTGAGATAAAGCTGGCACATTACACTTAAATTTAGTTTCTGCTCTCATTTGGAAATATCGCTTGGAGGGAAGCTAGTAAAACAACACTAAACATCGTGTTATTATGCCAGAAACAGTGCTTTTCACAAAAATCGACGTCACCCTGCTGACACTCTATTTCAAGAATTATCAATCCTTACAGTTCTTCAGTTATTTATAAAACTCTCTTAGTTCACATCATCTCACACTTTCACTTTATTTTTTTCAGAAATTCGCTATTCAGATAACACCCGATATGCCTGTGACTCAGGGATAGCCACTTTACAACTGTAAAAATCTCTATCTACAACCAAATTTTATCACGTATCAAATATATTATCCAGTTACGCAATGTTTCTACATTCTTTAACGCAAAATCATTGTAATTGTTTTAATCGTATCAGTGAGTGGCTATTGCAATTAGGCGTATCAGAGGCAGATATCATTATTAATACCGGGTTCAGGAGACTGACTCTTGACCGCAAGTTGTCACTAACCGAACACACACGCGCTCGTACACACGTGTCTCTCATTCACTCCTCCATAAATGAATTATTTAGTTTAGCAACGCTCTACCATTTTTTTAAAATGTTTTGCCACCTCTTGAATAAAAACAGTCACATACGTAGTAACATTCAAGAGGCAATAGACATACATCCCTAAACCTTTTTTACTTTATTCCTACTCTATATCAAACATATCCAGCGTATTTATTCATGGTAAAATCAGATTTATATAACCCTCAGTAAGTTGCCTAGTAATTTTATTTGTTGATACACTTTGATATTTAAATAATCCTATTGCCAATTTCAAAAGATATTTGCATTTATTCAAAAGGTAAGGAAGAGTGCAACTGTACCTATCAACTTTATTGAAAACCAAAAACAAGCACATGAAATATTATTTGATTCACACCTACTATTCAACCGGCAAAACTTTTAAAACAGATTAAACACATCCTTTCCTAGATACATGCTTTTGTAGTCCATAAAGTATAGATGTTTACAATTTAGATCAGCTGGCAATGATACCAACTCTCTAACGTTTACTCTCTAACACGATCAGCGTTATAATTACCGTTGGTCATTAAAAAACAGAATAAGTTGGTTTTCTTCTTTGATTGTATTTATATTAACAAATATAATATTATAAAAGTTCTCAAAATGTTCTCATAAGAAGTTCAAGAACTGTTTGAGTAATTCATAATAAATTATGATTAATACTAAAGTTCCAGCTTCAAATAATACTATTTATGAATTCGATGAATTTCAATCAAGTAACTTATTATCATATTTATATTATATCCGAATTATAAAATAACTTAATTCCTTATAGCTTTGTTTTTGATGACCAGTAATGCGTTTAAAAAATATCTTACGCATTGCTGAATTTAATGGTGAAATTAATGAGTTTAATACTGTATGAGAAATGTATTGCTCACCATAATAAACTAGAACAATTTCTAGAAACCAAAAAAACTATGAGAAATCAAATAGCTGCTAGACACAAACAGCTGTGTGACCGTTAAAAACTTATTTTAACAGCTGTACACACAAACTATGTGCATTATTGTGCAAACGTGAGTCACAACATGCACTGTTTCCCATGTGTTGTTTTGATATGTATCAAATAAACGATTTTACGTTTGCAAAATATACGATATATATAATACGAATAAGCAGATATTTATTTAAAACACGGACCTTGAGGTCAGTTCTGAAGGCAGTGTGGGATCCCTCCAATGAGTTATTCTTAATAATTAAGGAATGCAACTTATGGAAAAATTTGTATTAGTAAGTTACCTGCAGTTTATGATAAAACATGATATAAAATTGGAGTTGCCTTAAAATTGCCTGTATATTTTGAAATTTCTTTTTAACTCTTAGATTAAATTTTAAATATTTACACTGCCACCATTTTGAAACGGATACCTGCAGAGAGTTATATAGGTTTATGTAAAGTACAACAAAGCGTTCTGCCGAACTTATAAATTATCTTGATTGTTCATGAAATAATATTCTTTTCCTAAACACACATACATGCAGACAACATCTAAACTAAGCTAGATAGGACACATACCACGTATATGTGACCAGATGCTTATTACAAATATCAATAACTCGATAATGACTGGACTAATATAAACAAGTAAGGCTGCAATATTTGTATTAAGTGAGAAGCAGAATAAAGGTAGACTACATCAATACTTTTTCTTTAAATATTGTAAAGCTTCACCAATACAAAATTTTTGGGAGCTGTAATACATAACTTTTTCTATTTATAACTTCATTGTATGTTCAATTTGTCATCGAATCCAATTAGTTAATAACGATAATAACGAGTTCATATTATATTCCCAGTATATTTTATGCATACTGCTAAAATTAGGTATTTTCAAAATATTTCAAACCATAAAAGGCCAGTGACGCCATATTTATTACACTATTTACATCCAAGTAGGTGCTTCCACTTTAAAATCTAGGCTATTAAGGAATAATTATTTTATTTTTGATTGTGGAAGATATAACTTCCTGATATAAAGGAAGGGTATTGAGATATAAGAAGAATTTAGACACAGTGTATGCTGATAACTTATTTATCAGCTGTTATATCATTGTGAAAATGTAAATGTAAGACAATTCTTTTCCAATGAGTATTATAAGTTACGAATCAGTTGACCAGCTTATCCAAAGTTTCATAAAAAGTAATTAATTTTGCACGATTCAGCAGAAACTTTTGTTATAAGAAATACTGGCAAGAGGTTTAGTCAGTCTGAGGTTTAAAATTCAATTTTAAGAAGGTCGGACAGTAAGTGTAGCCAAACAAAGATTTTTGTTTTCATATAATTATTATATTATACCGTTTTTGGCCTTTCCAGATGAGACTTTTATGAGTTGCTTATTCAACAGAAAGTGAATATATAACCGTATATCTTATTATTTAGTATTTAGAATAAAGATAGTTATGTTTCAAAAATAAATATCATAATATTAAATTTTTTTATTCAGGAAAGCGAAGAATAAATTACAGAGTTGTTGACAAATTACAGTACGTTATTATAATCTATACGATCATTTAAATCCTTTTTAAGTATCGGAACATATTACACGGTTTTTGTGGAGTTTTAAACAAATTTATTTTGGTCGTATTTTGAAATAGCACAAATGTTAAATATGTATTTTTGAAACAGTGTAGCTTTCAATATTTAATATTTTACCATTGAGAAATAACTAAACGAGGTAAGGCATATATAGGGAATAAAAGCTTCAAAGAAACGATTGCAATTCCAATGGCTATTAATTTCAGGAATGTAATAGCAGTCCAATTTGTGCCGTATTGGACAGAGAGAGACGTGGAGATTGTATTTGTTTATACAGGTCAACACTGCCCGATGCAATAATTCGAAAACAATTTTCGTACTGGGTTATTTATTATTTAACAGTTTATAAGTTAAAATAATATCATATTGAAAGTATAGTAGGATTTTTAAAATCTTGTATCATTTATGTTACATGTGTAACGGTGGCAAATATCCGTCGTCAGTAACAAACTATAAACAAACAAATCTTACTTATTTTTTACTTGTTGGAAATTTTAATCTTAATATAAGTGTATCCAGAATATAAGGGCACAAGCTCCAATATTGTCCGTGCACCATTAGCTAGAAAAGGAGTGGAAAAGAAGTGGAGCCATATTTTGTGGCATGCAGGTCAAGATTTAGCGTGCGTTCACAAGACATATATGGCATATACAACAAATATGAAATACTCAAAGAGTTACGTATACCGTCATCATCTCTAAAAGGCACTTACATGGTGTGGAAACACACAAAGATGTTTGTACACAAAATTTTGTATTTTTGATTAAGGCGCAAAAATGCTATCCAATAGAATCATTCGTAATATGTAGTTTAAAATTATAATCTCTAACGTTCATGTTTAACCACATACACAGCTATGGTTTTGATCTATAATCAGAATACATTCAGAATAATTGTTATGAACTGGAAAAAAAGTAGTGTTACGGAGATACACTACTTAATAAAATTATGTAATTACATTTAAGAAGGAGGTCGTTGGATCAAACATTAATTTCTTCAAATTATTAGTGTGTACAATACGTGTATACACAGTGAGTATATCTCGACACAGAGATATTTATTACATACTTTATGATTATTTTGTTCCCATCATGGGTTTCAACGAATTTCCTTTAAGAATGAATGATATTCGAAAAGAAAAAATAATGACCAACCAAAGACAGTCCGCTATAAAGAACTCTTGCTTCTCAAATACTTTGACACAAAATATCTTAGAGGATTCAACAAGAGCTAGAGCAATAAAATAGTCTTCTATCTGCCCTCTTTTCCTCTTGTTTGCTTCCCCGACGAACCTTATCAAGATTTAGAACGCTTGTAAAAAGACCACGAGTGCCGTCTGGAGACGGTTTCAAATTTCTTTCGTTTCTGTCATCATTTACCTCTGTTCATTGTATTGAAAACAAGAACAATATCTTTTGCTTAGTTGTTGACAAGCATTTTTATATAAACGTGTTTGGTATCAAACCCGCGGCCCTTATGACCACAATCAAACATTTATTACTTTATTATTATTTTTTTTATCTCAGATATCTAACGGACTTACAGAATAAGTTCATAAATATATTTTTTAAATTATATATTTCTTTCTACTAATAATAATATTATAGGTAACTAAGCTACATTACAATTTAAAACATGCATTAGTAAAAAACTTGTTTGCCATCAAATAAATATATCCTCTTACTTACTCGACTGTGGGTACAACGGATGTGTATCAAGTGTTAACTCGTCGAATCATTGCTTACACAGTTTATTACTTGTTATATATAGAGCTCACTAAACATAGAGCCATCTTCATTAAACACACGTTGAACTGAATCTTTCAACTTAAATGACTATCCAGAGCAAGCCTGGATTATATAAACAATTTAGTTTTGTAAGACTTCGATGTTAATTAGCTTATGTCATCGGCCGCGAAAACCTAAAAACTTAGATTGAAATAGATACTTGTAACATTTGTGTTTCTAATAAGTTACAAATAAGTTCTCAAAATTCTTATGAATGTAATAAGAAATTTAGTAGGTTTTAACACTATGTTTCCCCTAAATCCTTTCCCCACACATTTTTACTCAGTTTGTAAGGTAGTGTGAAGCATTTATTATTTAGGTTCTATAATATCAGATACTAGAAAGTTGTCATGTAATCTAAAGTTAGCGATATGATGCATTTTACTCCTAAATGCAGAGTTCTAAGCCATGTTCATCGTTCTTGCATACAATTTGTGTCTTAGTGGATATATGTACAGAGTATGTAATATTCCAGACTGGAATAAGAGGTGCGTAACCTTTGTTGCAAGGACTTTCTTAGCTTTGGGTGCAGTTTTACTTCCCTTAATCGCTCAAATTATTTTAACACGATACTCAATTTATCTATAGCTCAATTTATCTATGAAAACCGCTATATATGTGTTTCACGATTTTCTTTATTCCTAGCAGAGACAATGTATGTATAATACACAATTTAGTGAGTGTACTTAGTGTTTTTTACATATAAAGTTGAAAATTGGTTGTTTATCATATGACTGTTTTTTTATTAAACGGGGATTCATCTGTCTTTTGCTTCTTGTTCGCTTCTTTCTTGTAGAATAACAAACTTCCATAGAGGATGAATGATGCCTTAGGGGAGAACAAATGACAAGACTCCTTCGTCTGAATATGTTTGCGTCATCTTCCATCATCAGCTGCCTCGATGTTCTTGATAGAGTTCTCTCTCTCATTTCCAGGTGGCTGCTTGCCTTTCCCATGGGGCAGCCGCCCAAAGAGAAAGGGTGGGATTACCCGAAGGTACCTACTTAGGGAACAACAGTATGTTTTACATCCGCCATATCTGGTTAAAATCAAGGTGCCTATCCCTTAATCGCCTTTTGTCACAAGCAACGTGCAATTGAACTAAAAATTTAACAGTCTTCCCCGACCCTGGTGGGATTATATTAGATAATCTGATTTACCTTCCATCCTGTACAAAAGCAGGTGCCAAAATCGTTTTAAAAGCAGTAAGAAATGATAGAGGCTGTTATTATTACCCAAGCGTATTGTTGCGTCTTCCATGCAGATATTTTGTTACAAGGGTTCAGGATATTGGAGTATTGAATTGTGATTTCTTTCTACTTGAATAATACATATTCATATTGAAGATCAAAGTCGACTCGATTTCAATATTGAAATGAAAGAAAGACAAAAACTTCACTGTTACAACAGCTGGTCGCAATTTTCAGCTCAACACAGTTGATCAACTAATACTGAATTTTATTTTAATAAAACAGATTGAATGGCGAAGTAACATTGGAAGGTTTAATGTTTGTGGACGCATTTAATTTACTGGATCCAATTGTTTGTCGTCTGCACGTGATTGGTTTAATTAAGTTGTGGCAATTGGACCAAGACACGTATAAATGTAAACTGTACAATAGCACAATACATACTCTGTGTATTCAATAGATGTTCATATCTATCACATATCGACTACACCAGTGTATATACACTGCATGTACTGTATGCCCTCACATTTTTTGGTTAGGAATGCAATTAATAACAGTGTGAGAAAGAAAAATCAAATTTATATGAATATATAATATTAAAATAAATTACAAATTAAATGTCTGGACTCGAATCTGCACTATTGTTTTCCTCGCATAACAAACAAACAAACAAAGGTCGCTTCAAACCGGACTAATGTTATCCTCAGATTAAAGCTTCTGGCGCTATTCTTCTACCTTTGATATTCAACCCTTGTTTGTTTTATCCCGCATCCACAATAATTTAGGCTATTATATAAAGGCTGAAATTCACTATATTCTAATTTTAGAAACAAAATGTTATTTATTACGTCTGACTGAATAGAGTTGAAAACTGCCAATTAATTGGCTATAATTATGTAATTGGGTAACTGAACTTACTGTGAACAAATTATTGCAAGTATATAGGAATGTCACTGCCAGAAACGTCAGTATATTATACGCAATAGAATAATTTTGTTCATTAACCATTCTGCTAATAATGTATTCTTTCTTTGAACTGTTTGCATGAACTAATTTGATTTTATATTCAGCTATAAATGCATATTTAATTAAATTTAATAATTGATAACAGGTACTGAATCATGTAACTTATTCCGTTTATATTATTTTAAACATTAAACTGATAACCATATCCTTATTGGTGGCGCAACCTTGCTGCGGGGGTTACATCTACGCCCGTTAGCTCAATAAAACTTAAAGAACTTAAGAAATTAGTATAAATAGCTCGATTTTGAATATACTCCTTGTCATAAGATTTAAAAGTAAATTATTTCTCTGTTATTTCAACATGTATATATGTTTCGGAATCGCTCTTGTTACTTAGTGGTGATAGTCGAAGACAATAAATATCCAAGAAAAAAACTTCCAAGACTTCAATAGGATATTAAATAGATCTTGGATAAAGCAGGTTTTAATTCCAATTTTAATTATTCTATATCACATAACATATTACAAACTATTCCTATTCGTTTGAATTTGCAGACATTATCAATAGGGTGTTGTATTAAACAATTAAATAAATTGCCAAAATAAATGTATTTTGTTAATTTTTGACATCTCCCCCCATGTTGTTCTGACAATATGTCACGACGGTGTATATTATATTCGTCACAGAGCCACATCAGAGAAGACCGGAAGTAGGATAATGTCCGGCTCTAGTGACGTAGCATGAGTGTTTTCGGTAACAGGTATTGGTTTAATGCTGATGTAACGATCTCCATATGTCTTATAACGCGAATAGCTACAAACAGGACTTAAATGTTAAATGATAAAACTGGCTAAATCGTTTAGTAATATTATCACAAACGCTAAACATTTAATTGCATAAATATTTAAAAAAATTACAATAAAGAAAATTAAAGAATTTCAACCTGTTGTAAAAAGGAAAATTTAGTTGAAGATATTGATTGAATATAAACTAGTGATCAAAAATGCTAGTTTAAAAAGTGAATTCAAAACAATTAAAACGGAAAACTTTTTTCATTTTATCCACAAATAGCTGAGTTATTAAACGTACTATTTCTTGTTTGGAAAATAAATTTTAAAAATTATTATTTAATTACTATCACTTTTCGTAAAATAGCACACATATTTTTTACCCACTTCTATAGATGGATGAAGATTCTTAGAGCAATTAGAAAAATCTAGTGCTACTAGTAATGATCACACATTTTCGTTATTAAATATTTGAAATGAATTAAATATTTATTTTAGAAGTCGCCTGAAGGTTAAATCGATTATTTCGAAGGACTCGCACAAAATACAAATCAATATTGGAAACCCGTGTGTTCATTACTATGAACGTAGGTTTATATTTTTTAGGTTGATTCTGTTAATTCCTCTTGCTTCATGTAAATCATTTATCAATAATGTTGGGGCTGGTGGTATTTTATTGCTAGATATTTTGCTGCCATATTTGTTTTTGTTTTTTTTACTCTTATCACTCATTGACAAGCTTAACGCCAACAACCAGCTATATTGTGTTTCCAAGGACAATTAGAGTTATAAAATATGTCTGGGTTATTTTTGTAAAAAAATAATTATGTAACACTGGAAGAGTGGAAGAGTGGCAAAACACGTGTATTGACACGTGTGTTACCACTTTAAGTGAGCCATGGGTCTGGGAGTTGTTAACTGAGCCATCCGGTCTCTGAGACCGGCTGAATGTTTTTTTTATTTTTTAAAGCATTATATAATATTTTTAAATCCACAGTAAAAGGATAGTATTGGGCGATATAAATAAAATATCATTTATACATTTTCTGCATTTTATTTATGAACATAATGATATAAAACTTGGTTTAAATCAAAATTCTTATGTTTCGTTTACTAAAGAATACTACATGTTTGCTTATTTTTTAAATGTTATGAATACAAAATATAGAAATGGAAAAGTAATTATTATTAAATAGTATAAAATAACACTGAATGAGACACACATATTTTTCTGTTCAAAACTTATCTTAGACACAGTCTTTCGCACAGTCATTGCAGACTTTTCGACTGCATTCTAGACAAATGGCACTAGAACATTTAATACATTTATACTGGGTCTTCCGCTCTCGAGCAGACGGACACTTACTACAAGTTTTTCTTTTTTGTAAACGGTCAGAAGGAATTCCTTCCACTCTTGCTTGAAGAGGGTTGTTTTCACCCAGTGACTTCAAGATACTTTCTCTCAATTCTCGTCGGAGATTAGGAATTTGTAATCTCCTTTGAAGATGAGGCCTGATTAGGTCATTCCCTAAAGCTTTGACAAAGTTGAAACGTGTCATCACCGGAATTCCAACATAGCACATGTAGAGAATATAGCTATTTATGCTAGCAATGTTCAGCAGCCTGTAAAACACAGCTAAAGGCCACCGTCTTGTTCTTCTGTTGGATGAATAGATCGAGCATTTCATATCCAAAATATCCACTCCACATTTTGTGACATTATAGAAACATATAATTTCAGGCTTATTTTTCTCTTCGTCAGTATGCACAGAGTGGTGCATTGATGATACTAATACAACTGATTTGTTGACATTCGGGACAAATGACAATAAAGTCTTTTCTCCATTGAAACCATAAAGTGCCGATCCAACTTCTCTATCAGGATTTTGGAGAAGCTCTGGTGGTATTTCCCTCTTATTCTTTTTTAGGGTCCCCACGTATGTCAGATGTTTATTTTTTAGTTCGTCAAGAAGCTCTATACTGGAAAACCAGTTATCTCCAGTGACATTTTTGTTTGTACCTTCAATGGGTTTGCACAATTTCAGGACAGATTGAGTTGGTACGAGGAGCCTTTGTTCTCGTTGTGTCAAGCCTTTCCCATCACTCCCTTTGCCTGAGTATATGTATGCATTTACAAGATATGAAGTTTTCGAATCAGTTAGACACATAACTTTTATTCCATACTTTTTGGGCTTTTTCGGCATATAAACCCGAAATGGACACCTTCCACGAAATGGGATTAGCATTTCGTCAACTGTAACTGTGCTTGACACACAGTACTGATTTTTTGAATTATCAATGAACTTTGTAAAAAGTTCGGAAACAGCTGCTGCTTGATCCTCAGCTTTTCTTTGATCTCTTGTTCTTGACTCATCAAATCTTAAACATGACATAAGCACCATATATCTTCTTTTTGTCAGTGTTGATTGAAAAATGGGCCTGGAAGTAGCATCCTGACTAAAAAGAGAATCAATATCTTCGTCATTTGATTTTAACACAGATGCTAATAATAATAACCCTAGCAAAGCATTAATTTCCAAAATATCTGTGTCTCTGTACGTACTTTTATTTGTATTTACTCCTAAATTTTCTCTGACAGATCGTATTTTGATATTAGTATTTGTCAGTACAATGTTCAACATTTCGTTATCAGATAGAAGATTCCAGACATCTAATTTCTCAGGACTGTTGCCTAAGGTCCTTGCAGGACCTCTTAGACCTGGTAGGCTACCTCTTACAATGTTGTGGGCTGGTGTTCTTACATTTCTTCGAGGTTCTTGGCTGGACCATTCAAAACCAGGCTCAATAATTACATTATTCCTTTTTCGAGGTTTGCCATAATATATAGTCGGTTCCTGTACATTATGTTCATGTAAAGTAATGTTTCTCTCACCTTCTTCGTTGCCTTGTTGAATGGTGATGGGCCGCTCCAACAGTTCAGCATCACTTTCATCATCACTGGAATCACTTTGTTCGTTAGGTAATACATAGTCTGGGTCGACATCAGAATCGTCTATTTCACCTTCATTATCTGACCCTTCTAAACTAGATTCCTCAATTAACATCATACGTACCCGAGACTCAAAACTAACGGAAGTTACATTTACAGATCGACTAGTTGAAGGACGATCCATTTCACTACAATTAGTTCACGTCTGATAAGTAAGCTATCCGGTATATGGGACCGGTTATGCGCCACTCGATAACTGAGCGATCCGGTACGAGAGGCCGGTACGTTTTACACAAGTGGTGTGTCACAACAGAATGAACGATGGAAACTGACTAAACTCTAGCGCTCTATGAAGAACAAGACGTAAAAGTCAGGTACCGAACCCGAGAATGACCTTGACCGACCAGTGTAGCCACCATAGAAATCTAAATTTACCCCCCGGTCTGTGAGACCGGTGGCTCAGTTAAAGTGTAAATGACAAAATCTGAGAATAACCTAAATCTAACCTAACTAATGAGTGCTATTATTAAATTAATATAATTTTTAAGGGTTCTGATGACTATCCTAAGAAGATTATTTTCTTTTTATATCCACATGCTTTTTTTCAATCGAACAATAAATACTATATTTTTTGTTAACACTGTTATAAGTAATTCGTAAGAAAATATGAATAAATACTTCCAATTCTTTGTTCTAATTTGTAATATTATTAATTCAAACTTTATTTAATTTTAATTTAAGTCATAAGTGTTAATTGCAATGTAAGATAACTGGTATAATATGTGCCATGTGGAGCAGTTACCTGACAGGTTCGCTCTTAGCTGGGATTAATATGCATGCCACAAACAGTCCATATTTATGATTAGCCACTGCTCTAAATCTCCTGCATCAATGGAAGCCAATATCCGTGTCCGGTTTGTGTCACTCAGTAGATAGTATCAAAGTAGCGCCCGTCGTCCTCTCAAGGTAAATCTATTAAAACTAACCTTGACAGCATTTAAATTTATAATAAAACAAATTTAAAGTACTTAGTTAATGTTGTACGATAAAGGAAATAATATATACTGCGCTATTTGATATAGCGATCAAGCAAAACGCAAACTAAAAAATGTTAATTTTAATTCGTTAGTGCTCTTGCATCTATTTTTAAATACTTCCTAGAATTTTCATTTCCAAAAATCTTACTAACTTATACAGTTTTTCATGAGCTACACAGAAAACAGAGGAAAGCGCTTTTAAACGTTAAGTAAATTTTCAAATATTATGCGAAATATATATGATGTTGACAATTAAGTAATTATACTCAATATTCCCTACGTTTGAATATTACCACTGGCAAGAGGAATCAGAATACATTAATTTTGGTAATAACAAAATGTTATATGAATTAAGCCACATACTAGAATAATAACAATAAAAAAAAGATCGCTTATATAACTTATATATTGGTATGATCTATGACAGAAATTCTGGTACAGTATTTGGACAACTTTCCTGTAGAATGAGTTTTACTATTTTTAGAAAATGTTTTGAGCTGAATAGATTTTTCTAGGGGCTGAGGCAGCGCTTTATATAGCCGAAGAGCTAGATAGTGCATTATAAATTATAATTTTATGCCACGTTTACAGTAAATAGTCTCGTATGATGACTTATTGTTAAAATATTATTCAAGTCTCATTTTGTTTTATATAAATGTATGTGGATTATTTAAAAGAATACCTTTAATATTAGGCTGTTCAATTTCTAAAAACTATACATTTCACAAAAAACTGCATTTTCATTTATATAATTCGCACTAAATAATGAAAAAAACATGTTCAACATTGTTCTTACAGTGCAAAGTTCAAGCTCTTTTCATCGAAGATGTGATTTTCCTCTAACATACAATTAACATTCAACAATAATTAATTCACCGATAACGTTGTATTGTATCGTGTATTAGATCTCATAGTATATGAAGCGTGTCATATGAGACTGCGAACTTTAAAAGCCTATCCCACAACATACAGTAATATTGTTATAAATACTCGTATAAACAGCGTGCCTTATCTGTCAGCACAGACACTATAACTGTCCTCTCCTGTGTTATAAATAAATATATATTGTGTGTGAGCAGTATGGATAGTTTATCTTTCGTTCCAATTATTCTTCGTTGAAAATTCGTCATCCTGAAAACTAAAACATCACAAGTTATTTAAATCATGTAAGTAATAAATACTATATACAGGATTCAAATAACGCATGAAGAATACTCAATGAATTATTAGGTCCAAGAAACCTTCATAAGTATTATTAAACGTATTCCATATGTATTTTGATAATGATATACAATAACTAAAATGGTATATAACAATAGCCTAACTGATATTATCTAATTATAGTAGATCATACAATCCAAAACAAAGTTCTTAAATATTTATCTAAACACCATTTTTTTGTTAAAATTAAAAACTTTATTTAATTTCTTTACTAATACAATTATTTAATATTTTACCAAATCCTCTATTAAATTTTTTGAAGCGTAAAACGCTGTATATACGTTAATAACACAAATAAGAGGAAAACATCCTTAGGGTATAACTATGTTCCTTTATTTAATACAATAAATAAACAATACAGGATATGCATCCAATTACTAAGTTTATTTTATTATCTTTGCTATTGACGATCGTCAATTATGTTTAAATTTAAACTTCACCAAATATTGCTATCACATATTTAACCTTTAAAAAGCTTGGTTTTGCTGTGGATAGCTGTATTGTTCCAAAACTGGCGAGACCAGTAACACGCTTCGACAGGTGGGTGGAGGGGGTGCTTTATCGTGATTGGATGAAGCTTAAACAATCACTGATCAGTCAGACCAATCAGCGTTCAATATTCACAGTACATTCTAACAGGAATTCGTTAACGTGATGGTATCTTATTTGGTAAAGTTATTTTACTTCTTAACAACTTCTAGGATATCTCTTATTATCCTTATACTTTTATTCAAAATCTATATAAACAGTTTTGTTTTATCAAGGTCTGTTGCATGTTTTTTTTAATGATCTTCTTTTACAGCCCATTTTATCTGTTTGTTGATGTTTCGTTTTACTAATGTGTTCACAAACTCGTGCAGACATTATATTCCTTTTTATAATATTGACTGAACTACATAGCATGTCATAGACTCCAAGCGTGTACACTGGATTAGTCCATCAACGCTCTCAAACAGTTTGGATATAAATGTAAAACATTCTGAAATTTAAATTATTTAATTGGTTTGTAAATAGCTTTATTAATGCGTACTATATTCTATCAATTCTTCTTTAATATCTTGTATCACGTCTTCTTCGTATTCCAGCTATCTGATATGTTTATAGCACAAGTAATTTAAGTATAAATACGCGACTTCTGGGTTGGGTGAGATTTGTCGTTTAGATATCAATTAGTGAGTGTGGGTTTCATATATCCCGAATGTCTTATACACCCGTCTTGTATTCTCGTTGTCTGTACGTTCAAAAACGTTATACATCTGAGGTTTTAACCTCATTGGTAAATTTCCTGTGTGATTTATAGCGTTGTAGAAATTCATCTACGCTGTATTTTTGTAAGGCCATAATGGTCACCACGGAGCGAAGTCGTAACTTCAGCCTCTTCTGCACTCATTCTAGTGTGATCTTTTCAAAGTATTTTTACGATAATGTGGGAGAACTCTCCAGATACACAGACCAACCTCCGATACAAATGGAATGTAACCCAACACTCAACATCCATGACAGTAAAGAAGGGATAATACGTGAAGAGCGCCGTTAAAGAAAGAGCTCTCAGTGGGTTGGGACAGTTTCTTTGATCCGGCCGTCCCGCCCGTCTTTACATGAGCGGTGGTTAGGCACTGTGACCTTTCTCAACTTGTCTAGTCAGTTTTGGAACTTGAATGTGGTGAAAGGCTTATAAGGAGTTGCTGCAACGCAGCAAATTGAGTTGAGCTGCAGAACTGAACTCGTTAAGTGATAGAACAGTGGTAATACAAGTGGCAGCTGGAATTGAGTTAACAATTTATTAACTGTGTCAGTGTTAAATAGACTTGTGTGTAAATAAGAAACATAGTTTTAGTACATTCAGTAGTTGACGAGTGCTTCATTTAAGCAAACTCGTCACAGTATTATTAAACAGGGTTGCCACTACAGGCGTTAATGGTAATTTCATTACCGCTACAATTTCAATGCTCCCACACTGACCCAAAGTCAGGCATCGTTTTGCATTGTTTATTCCATGGTTTTCTTGTTGTCAACATGGACTAACTCATAAGACCAGTAAAACCAGACCCACTTTTTGACAGACAGTGCTGGTGGAACGTTTCAATGAACCTATGTGCACCATTTTCAATACAGATGTAGAATTAGTAGCAGTGCAGCTTGACCTTGGATATTTATTGCGCTTACATACAAATAAAACACGGACTTCACTATCAGCAACACCAGAGAAGAGTCCCCTGTTTATAATCAGCCAATAACATATTAAATATTCTCAGTAAGGCCGATTCACTAAACATTAAAATGTAGCAATGGTTTTGTTATTATATATTTGGTAGTTTAGTAGTTTACCCTAAAATATTTATCAAGGTTTGTCAGGAAAGCAACAAAAGTAGAACTAAACTTGTTCCTCTTAATCTTGCAGCACATTGTAATTGTGGAATACAGATGAATGGAACTGACATTGACACTGAGCTTCTCTGACATCAGTAATCAATCAACAGGTAACACACTGACTTCTTGATGAGCAATGTTATCAAGCATTTGGACATTGGAGAGAACTTTTTTGCTCGTAGTAACATTTTATTACATGGTGTTTTATGATTTAAAAGTGGAAGATAGAAGAATAGTATAGAGCATTCCATTAGGATGATACTAGATTTTGAAATATAATTTCTTATATATAATTGTAATACATGTATAATACAGTTAATGAATTTACATTGCCATTGTAATATAGCTGAAATTAGACTATTTTTGTAGTTTTAAATCATAATAGAAAAGATAAAAATTACATAAGCTTTATTTAACTTAGTAATTTGTATAACATTTATAAAAAAATTTTTTGTTACAACATATGAAAAGAAACGATAACTCTAAGATTAGTTTCGTAGAAAAGTAGAACGTATAATTCTGTACGAGTTAGTGTTAAATTGAGCTTCAAATTGTTTTATATTGAAAAAATCAAACAAGTAGCTAGTATATATATATATATATATATATATATATATATATATATATATATATATATATCATAAACATTTGATCAATAATCACTAGAATCGTAAAAAAAATAATTCTAACCATATAATCCTTTTAAATATTTTACACAATAAATTAAAATTCAAGAAAATGCCTTCGAAGTATGTATTATTTTAGATGTAAAAAAATTTCTGAACCTTTTCTTAGAAGAAAGGACAAACCACAAGCATTGTTATATGACACAAGCTATTGGTTTTATGCTGATCATATGGCCTCGTTACCCGACAGACTCCATAACGGCCACCGCTGTAATACAATATCTTGTGTGGATCATACACCAACACTACAGTTGTTGTACACTACAGTTTTGTACCATATATCAAAAACCACACCGCACGAAAAACTATATTTTCTGTTATATAAAACCTTGAAATATTTAAATGTTAGTTGTGCAATGCAAAGTATTAATATGTATAATAATCATTCTTGAATAAATTTGGGGTTTTATTCACTATTAAAAATGGACTACTATCTTAAATTAGACAAATTCATAAGATTACATATAGGTTATCTGTATTTTGGTGCATTTGAGACTGATGATGTCTACCTTTACAAATCTTTACGAACTGCAGTACTGAAAAATAAATAGATAATCTTAAAATGATCTAGACTTTATTTTATTTTTTTTACTTTATTAGTTATTTATGTGTAAGTAGCACTTACCCACCCGCAGCTTCACACGCAATCTTTCACGCCGAATAATAGGGATGTTATAGGCATGTCCATTTAAATTGTATACAAAACCGTCTAAAGAAAGTAATAGCAACCGAAACATATTAAAATATCCAGCAGATCTATAACCTAATTGTTAGAATTAAGGTTTGGATAGCAGCAATTTAGGGCTCTTAGCTGCAAGAATAAAAAAATTATTAACAGCCTGCCAACTAAATACTGAGTAGTATTTCACTGCATTTCTTGTACCTAATTGAATAGCCCCAACGATTTCAGTTATACTTGAATTATTTTAAACCTTTGTGTAGGAACTCTAAAGTCAAACTTTTCTTAATGAAATCACTAAAGTTGTAACAGGATAGAGTCTTTAGATATTTTAAGTAGGCATACATCCTATGTGATCAACGTAGGACATGGACGTATTTATCAGGTAAAACAAATTTTCTGTCAATGTAAGAGTGGAAAGGGTGAAATATAATTCTTTAGTGATATTCTGTTTTTAATTAAATTTTATAAAACAAAACATTCTTTTCAGGATCAGACCTTAGAATTTATTTACATTACATACATACAGCGACATAAAGATATGAAATGTTTAAACTGCCCGATTAACTAATAATATTTACAATTTGTTCATTTTAATAAAAGTAAACATATGCCTATTTGCTCGCAGCCATTGATTGTACCCTCGGTAATAGTTTTTTTCGAAAGTATCTTGATGTAAACATGATACTGTATGACCTCACTTCACAATTACTGTTCGCTACACTATCCTACACCCTTGGTTTAGTCTAAGAATTATAACAGTATTTATAAACTTAATAAGTATCGTATCCGTCATCATTGAAACACAGACGTGATGTCCCTTCGTCGATTTTCTGTCATACAAGTATGCATATATTGCATATCTGCATTGCTTTGTGGTTTTATTTGCTACAGTAACGGGTTCAATGCGCTCTCGCTTTCCTAAAATAGTAGTCACGGAGTGAATGGTTTGTTGAAATATATTGATACTCTATGACTCCGTTTTCATTCCTTCACTACTGTAAATATAGCGTCCCACAATTTCATAGGAAACCAATTTCTGATACCTTATGTACACATTCTCTTTCAGTGACTCTGCGTGTCTGTGAATGTACCAGATGTAAAAATATCACTCATATTTATATTTAATGATACAAACTTTAAAATATCTTATTTATACTCTTTGATATAATATTAACTACAAATTATTATCATAAATTAACTGCTTTTTCGCAAGAGAATTACGTCTTGCTCATTACAACTCTTGATTTTGAAGCAATCATAAAAACAAATTTGAGCATTGGCTGATAAATAATCAAATGTTATTATCTGATCGAACCTCATGTTAAGCAAAGTGCCTGGAAGGCCCTAAATTTTTTTCGTATTTACGATCATATTTAAGAATATAATTAAAAAATTCCAAATTTAACTGACTTATATAAATATATATATATATATATATACTTTTTCAATAAAAAACGTATTAAATGTTATGTAATTTATTATTTGTTGTTATTTTTTGTATTTAGGAACTTATTATTTATATTTATCTTCATTTATTCCTTTACTAATTTTCGAGTTTATAATATACTAGCAGTTTCCCGCGGTTTGACAGGCAAATTTTGTTAATTTTGATGCACCGTAGTTAATTTTACCTTGTTTCTTCGTCCAAGACAAAATATACACTTTAGAGATAATATATAGGTTTGAGAATCATACTTTAGTCATAAAGCGTTTATTTAAAGCTATTGATATTTATTTGCAACCAAACATATTTCTAATAACACATTTGGGTTTCCTTTGTTGCCTTAATCGAGAATATATATACACATAATAAGGTCTAAGAAGCCTATTTCTGTCGTCGACCGGTTTAATTTCATGGCATTTTAAAATAAATACCGCACAGTAGTGATGTTTCAAATTAAACTACCAGACATTGCTCCATATTTTTTCACAAATGTTGAACAAAATGTGACTTTCAACAGGAAATTCTTACTAAATAAAGGGAATCTTTTATAAGTTTAGCAAAATTAACACGATAAAACATATAGAATACAATCATCAAAGGAACGTAATACCAACTGCTATTAATCCAGGAATTTAATAGCAATCCAATGTGTGCCGTATTGGACAGAGTGAGACTTAGTGGTTCGTTTGTTTATACAGGTCAACACTGCCCCATGCAATCATTCGAAATTAATTTCCGAACCGATTGAAACAACGTTATTTTGTCACAAGAGGCTGAAAACGTGAAATAATATCAAACTAATCCTTTTTTATTAAATTGCTATCATTTATTTTTATCTTTTCAGTAGATATAATAAAAAATGCCATGGACAATTACAATCAAAAAATCTTTTGTGAATACAACAATGAACGCATAACCAATTAAATAAAAAGAAAGATTTGTTTTATAGTGAAAAGTTAACTATTTTTATCACGGAATTCAACGTGTTTTGTTTGGAATAATTTTTGAAAACAAAGAAAATTAGATCTCCAACAGGAGAAAAGAATACTTTGGTCCTCAAGTTCTTTGTAACACAATATCTTAAAGAGGAGTTAACAATACCCTTGGTAACACAATAGATTCCTTTCCTCCTTACTTCTCCTCCATTCACTACTCCGATGTCTCTTGACAAGAATTAAAACTCTTCTAAAAACATCACAACAGTGGTCTGGAGACGGTTTTAAATTTCTGTCATTTCTGCCAAACAATCACTTAACTTTCTTTTATTGAATTGAAAATTTTGAGTATATCTAATTCGAAATTACTTACAACTGTATTAACATAAGAAATTATTTTTAATTCAAGTTCTTCTCCTCATGTCCAGATTCAAACATGGGTTCGAATATAATAATATTATTTTATTATTGCTGATCAATAATTTCATTGTTATTCATCATCTTAATTCATCATGTTAGTAAATAGTATAGTATACGAGTAATATGCAATTACTGGCAAACAATTTTTTACAAATTAAAAAGAACTTAGGACCCGATTTTAAAGTCTGTTAGCATCAAATCTGCCAACATAGAGTTAAATCGTTTACTAGGACCGAAAATAAAATTGAAACATCCCGCCAGTGTCATAAGTGTCCATTTATCTTTTAGTATTATTAAAATTATTAAAACAACCTTTTAATACAGAGTAATATCCGCAAAAGGTGGCAAAAGTTGGGTAGAGTTACTTCAACCAGAACCAAAATGTGGATTTATCCTTCACGGATACTGGATAGCAAAATACTTATATATATCGAGACATTGAACCGCAGTCTTAACCGAGGAAATAGGAGGAGAGGTATTAGATAAAAATGAGCTTTGTAAATCATACAGTTATATACAATTAAAGTGTGTTTATACAACTCGGCAAGAACAATTATTATTTCTATAGTGAGATTTAACTCTGGCAACTCTGGTCATTTACCTGGGATGTCTGGTGTCCTTCAGGGGTTGCTACTTGGCCCTTATCTTTGCAATGTTTCCATTAATGATATTACTGAAAATATTGAATCTAAATTTGTGTTATATTCCGATGATATTAAACTGTTCTATTCAATAAAATCACCATAAAACTTTGGTTTTCATCAATGGTCTCTTGATCATGTTCCACATTGATGTGAAATCAATGAGATGTCTGTAAATTTTCATAACTTTAAATTAATAACGTTCAGTAGAAGTAATCACACATGTTTAACAACTTTACAAAGTCGTTCTGGAAAGGTCTGGAGACATAAGGGACCTTGGTATTCATCTCACTTCTACTTTGCCTTGTCAACTGCTCGTCGATTATATCTTTAGTAGAGCTAGTAGAGTTCTTGTCTCATTAACAGAGTAACGAAGACTAGGTTTTTGCACGATCTTTCATCCTGTTGTATAAATCTTTCGTACTTCAAGCCTTAGACTATGGCGTTGTTGTTTGGAGACCTTACCAAGTTAACCATATAATTAGAATTTAAGTAATCCAACTTCGCTTATTTCAACTATTGGGGTCCTTGCTTGGCTATAATTCTTGAAATTGCTTGTTAATTGCCTGCTCTTGTTGGTCTTCAATCTTCAACCACTAGAACATCGGAAAGCTGTAGCAGATACCCCTTTCTCTGTAAACACTTTAAGTTCTCTCTGTAGACACTTGAAAAGTGTTGTTTTGACATGAAGGAATAATTTGTCCTGGTGTCAGTTACACAGACAGTCATGTTGATGTAAACAGACTGTACGTCAAAGAGGTTTGAGAAGGGCGGAGCGTGGATTCTGTCAACCCTCGATTTACCTTTACTGACAATGGCACAGACAGCTGGAATTTACGGATTCATTTATGGAAACTCCAACTGATACCACAAATTACAACTTACATGAACTATGTTATTTTTGATACGATTGCTTTAAGTACCCCTTTTGTTATTTTAAAGCCTTATAACCATAAGTTTAAAGATATATTATTTAACTTAAATATATTCTCCTTTTTTATGTCTAATAATAATTTATCTTGAAAATAAAAATAATTGTAATTTATTTAGTTACTAAAACAGTTTCAATATACAAAATCTGATTGGTACATTTATTTTAGCAGAGACAGGACAGAAGTTTACAATTTGTTCTTAATAAATGAAAATAGCCAATTCCTGTGTTATTTATAGCTTATATAATTAAATAAGTACTAAAGTTATTATAATAATTTATGTCATTACAAATGTAAATCTGAAGACCTCAACTCTATCTTTAGGTGAAGATAATAACTCATTTTATAGGTCACGAATCAAGTAATCAGTCAATTTTTCAAACCTTCAAATAAGATAATAGTTTTATTTTTCCGGTCTTTCTCCTCAATTTTATATTTCATGTAGGAATAACTGGCAGAGTTTCCCATATAATGAATACATGAATTAAAACATTGACTTACCACTGTATTTGAGAACTTAACAATTGCTATTGCATTAAAGAAGGCAAATATTAATGTCAAATATTTTCATAATGTTTTAGGGTCAGTCGGTTGTCCAGCAGTCTAAGGCAGTGTAAAGAAATTTAACTCTAGCTAAATAATCAGAAGAAAACGAAGCATCTTTATGAACGAATCACTGTTTGAAATAACTTCACCAGAAGTTAAACTTCGTGAATTTATCTGCTATTTAACTTTTGAGTCCAAACTTATTTGTTATAACGGCCTTGTTAAGAAGATGATACTATTAATTCTGATTATAATAATTGGGCATTCCAATTCTTTCATGCTTCATAGAAATTATTTTAAACCACATTGTACGGGTATTTCAATAATAAAGTAAAATTGAGAAAGACGTAGTATTTAAGGCTAGCAAATAAAGAATAACAATTTTAACAATATTTATGATTTCAACGTAAGTTAAAATTTATGACTTTTACTATTATTTTAAAATAATAAACTTAAAACAATGTAGTGGCATTAAATTCATAATACACAATTTAAGTCTCCCAATATTTTGTGACGGTATCTTTAGGTAATACAAAAAATATAATCTAGTGTAGCTTCTTTTATAACTGGTGTTGTTAATTATCCCATTTTTTTGATAAAATAATACTACATATATTGATCTATATACACATTGTAAGTGTTGAAAATAGTTCTACTAGACGACTGATATGGTAGATGGTATGATGTAAGATGATAGATTAGAACCAGACACGTGCTGCATGCAAATTCTAATGAAGATAAACTGCATGCAAGTATAGAATAGTTTCAGTGCATAACACAAGTTTGAGTGACTTACAAGTATTTTATTCCCTGCAGCTTTAAAACCGTGTACAGGTTTTATACCGCTGTAAAAAATGTGGAAATCTTTATCAAATGGAGCAATTATTTTTACTTGTGCTTAAAGAAATAATGGGTAAATTTCTTTTTTGAGCTGTTTGATTAAAATACTACATCTTTTAAATATTCTTTATTTAATAATACTTTATAATCAAAACTACAAGACATTCAGTTTACTAGCCCCATTATGAATCTTAACAGAAGAGTTCTTCCCCCTGTATTCTCAGAATGTTTATTTGTTCATTTCGTACGACAAATTACTATTTCTATTTTATAACTATTTCTTGAATATCGAGGCTACGATATACAGTTTTTAAGAAAATCGAGTTGGATTATAACAGGATGCAGGTGTAACTTGTACTGCTTGTAATTTATGACTTAATTTCCTTGTTGAGACTATAATGGGGAGTGTATGCCATTTCCAAAACATAAAGTAAAGCCCGAAATAGATAAGCTTTCAAATAATTGAGGCATACCTACAGTGGCTCTGGTTGGCATACGTCTTAAGACATATAAGGCATTATAACAAGAATATTTTCATAAGACTCCACATAAGAAACTTTTATTTAATCATGGTTTTTTAGGCAATAGTACACACTTGTTCAGGTGTAATCAATCCTTACGTGTAGATAAAGCATCTACAGAATGGTTTCCCTCCATACCATAATATCGTAAAAATAAAACTGCTGTTTATGTATAATGGTAACTAAAACCGTGGCTCTACGTGATTTATTTCCCCAATTTTACAGAAGATTTAATATTAAGCAGCTTGAGAGTCTCCGTCTTCAGGACTGGTAAGTCTTCATTATTATAACCATTTTTGCCGCAATGCAAGAAACAACATTTAAACAATTCTGCTTCAAATTTTGGTTTTTAAAGACACACTTAAATGAGAGGAAAAAGTTTAGAGTATTTAATCGAGATCGTAGATTCCCGTCTTTCTCGCCAACACCATAACCACTAATGTTAGCCACTAAATTAACAAATAATCCATAAAATTTGAATTAGTTATCATTTTTAACTTTATTATACTAGTCCAATGGCATATTTGTAAACCATTTTCATTATGACTTCAAGACAACCACGTACGTATATGAGGCTTGTGACTTCATTCATTAGATTTCAGTCAAAATGATGGATTAATCTTTATATTGTTTTATATACACCTGCCAACGATGATTTCAGGTTTAAATGTTTGCGTATAGTTTTAAAGGAGGTGCTGTATTAACCAACTACATAGATTGCAGCAAAAGGAGAAACCCCATAATGGTCATGTATAGCTTAACCTAATCAGATTTACAATGGAAAATTTCAATTTTTTCACAAACATACGTTCTAAACAACTCTTTATTTTATGTATTTTAACGACATTAACACTTGTATAACTTCTATAAAAAACTATAGAATGCCGTAACTTCCAGAGAATATAACGCGGAAAACACTTTGTTTTGAGCAGAAGCAGTTTCAAGAAGATGGGCTGGAAACAAGAGCATACCATTCATCATAAAACCAATATTCTTATCATAAAGTCCCTTGAAGCAGCGGAACTTGGATAAAGCACAACCAATCCTCTGCTTGAGATGATTTCCTTAATATTATGTATCTGTAATATTTGTAAATTTACAGTTACAAAATAATATTTGTAAATTTAATGCGGATTGATTGCATCTTAACAAGTGTGTAGTATTTAACTTTGTTGATTGCAATAGTTTTATATTAAGTATTAGTACTGGTAAAGTTTAGTTTGTAAGTATCGGAAATAGATCGGTGCAGGGAAAGGGGTGACGCTAGTAGTACTACCCCACCCGTATAATAGACTAGTGCTTGTGTCAACACTGATGCCGCGTGAGTAGAGAGGTGATGAGCACATACACCCCTGGCATGTATACACTGATACACAGCAGAGTCAGCGTGTTGATTATAACACACAAAAAGCAATTACTACTTCCTGAGTGTTATCTTCTTTTTTGAAAAAGTAAATTTTTGGTCATCGAATTAGTTGGATACAAAATTATCTTAGCTTATCTTATTAATTAAATTAGCATAGAAAAAATGTTAATGAAATCATCCTGAAGACATTATTTGTAAAATACTTTTCATACACGGCCCACAGATTCTTCGCCGATCGTGACCCAAAGATCCCAAAACCAGTGGCACGCAAAATTGTATATATCTTACAGAAGGACAGCAATAATTATGCAAAAGACAAAATATTTGTATAATGACTTTTATTATTAATTAATTTTTAAAATTAGTGACTATACCGTAGGTAATTAAAATAAAAGTATAATATTATATTTTAAATGTAATAGAATCGTTACCTTTACTTCTAAATGTACTACTTAAAAATATACACAAGAATAGTCTAGAAAACATTTTTCAGTTTCAGTTATGTATTCTTTGATTATGCTTCAGTCTACTCTGGTAGCTAACAGGGGCACCTTGAAACAGTCATCTGTCTGTGAGCCGTCATTATTAAAACGACATTGACGTGTTTGCTTTGTAAATCGCGTAACTTAACTAATAAATTAATGTAATTTAATTAAATGTTTAGACAGAGCAATTGAAGTCCTTTGAAAGTTTAGTAGTTATAATTAATACTGGGATACATTAATTCGTCACTCGCCGTAACTTAAGATGAAATCAAGTTTTTCTCATAAAGTCTGTTTTGTTACCACAACAAAGAATTATCTGTGTTCCTGTAGTATTTTATGTGATAGTAGAATTGAGCGTGGAAAGTATTGTGAAAATATTTGGATTTTCAACAATATTCTAGAGTTATTAGGTATTTTCTAATAGAGCTTTATAAAATATTCAAAACTATTTGGAGTATGTTTACAGTGGTAGTAGTAAGTAGTAAATGGTTTCCAGAACAGAAATCGTATATGAAAGAAAAGTGCAGACATACTAACACCCTCTCTACCACATTCGGAATTGACCTGGTGTCACTTACTGTGTACACGCGATCTGTAGTTTCCAAAGTATGTATTCCTAAAACACTCCAGGTTAGTGAGCTTGGCAACGGGACAATGATGGGGTTAATTTTCAACTCGCAGACTTCTACAAACCTCGTTTTGTAACACGTGTACTGACATTTGCTTTGCCATAATGATGTGAATAAAGGAGGTTCCATTTTTCGTCTAGTAGACTTTTAAAAAACTAAATAATATATACTTTTACATTCTGTTTGCACATTAAAATCGTCACATCAAAAAATAAATTATATTATAAATTCCAAATGACTCATACATTATAAAGTGCATACAGTTAGAGTTACAGATGAACTACAACGACAACTGCTTCATTATTAAAGACCCCTCAGAGAGACTTGTGCAAAGGACACTTTATGAATGGGACATCATACAGTTCTTTTGATCCCGACTCTACTACTGGTTTCATTCATGCCTTAAATATTTCATTAAATAACCAGAACCTTTACTTGTTCTTTTATGCACACACACACACACACACACACACACACACACACACACACACACACACACAACACACACACACACACACACACACACACACACACACACACACACACACACACACACACACACACACACACACACACACATATATATATATATATTTAATTTGATATTGATCCAATATTCAAAATTAATTATTCAAAAGTAGCGGTTTACTTAAAACCGAACCATTATACACATTAAAAGTTTGGTTAACATATAGGCATATGCCTGTAAAGTGTGCTTTATTTCTATGTTAGCAATGTATTATTATTTATACTGTTATATGATTCAAGAAATTAATATTAAATCATATTTTTACTATTAAATAAATTCAAGTACTGTGCAAAAAATATTAGTATACTTCTTGTTAAACATTAAATGAAGAGAAATAAAGTGAAGTTGATGTCTGCCATTCTCGAAATGACAAACCATTATTTAAATTTAACCGCCTTCTACTGGAAATCTTCTCCTGTGCAGTCTTACAGTACGTGTTAAACAACAGAATAGCATACGAATTCAGCCACTTTTGTCGTACATAAAATTCAATACATTAGGTCTTTATTCATTAACATCCTTAGCCTGCATCTCTTATAAACACGGGCTTATTTCCCTTGAACTTAATTTCGAAGTAAACCGAAAAGATATTTTTAAATTAATTTTACCTCGAAAGCTTAACAATAATTCTTAATTAAAATGTTACCTGTGATCACACTCGAAAACATATTATTGATTATTTAAATAATCTGTAGATATTATTAGCGGAGTAGAATCAAAATACCACAGCATGTACTATCTTGCTGAATTTAAATTATGATCTCACCTATATATTCACCGTTTTTATAAAAACTACACATTTTTTTACAAGTTGAAAGTGATTTAGATATTTGTGAGTCACATATTAAAAATGTAAAACCGTAAATTTTATGCATTGCATTCTGTATCATGTCATACAGTATGTGAAGCGTAAGTGCTATGATACTGTTAACTTTATAATCCTCTCCCACACCGTAAAGTAATACTGCCATAACTATAAACAGCGTGCCTTATCTGTCAGCACAGACACTATAACTGTCGTCTCCTGTGCAATAAATAAACACATATTGTGCCCTGCAGCGTGAGTTGTGTGAATAGTTGATCTTTCCCTCCTAGTTGAAGGATAATAGGAAGCTACTATCCTTCCTATAAAAACTTCTCGCCATCTTTTTTGTAAAGAATACTCATCATTAGAATTTCATAACCAATAACATTAATAAATGTTATTTTTTATTATGTGCATGAAGACAGTTTTATTTATAGATTACTTTGGTTTATTGATGCCAAATATTACATCATATTCTAGGATTGCGTTTTAACATATCACAAAAATTAGTAGAGGATATATTACTAAAATGCTTGTTACTAAAGTCTTAAATATATACATATAAATGTTTTTCGAATTGACTTTGAATCGGTGTTTTATGAATCGACTTGGTGGCAGAGGGTATAGTAGTAGTGTGCATCCACCGCCATAAATAAAAATTGACAAAAGTAACAAACTTCTTCGATAAGATAAGTTTAAATTAAAGAAGTTAGATATACACAATCATAAAAAATAAAGACCTTAAATATTAATTTGTTCACCATTAAGAACATTAAAAGTGCAAAGACTTTAAAATCTAATAAATATTGGGTTTGTCTTAAAATACATTAAGCCTCTATATATGTTCAATCTATAACATTATTAAAACAAGAATGTGTCACATTATCATGAAATATATTGGTTTTATTGTAATGTTAAATTTTTATTTAGCTTATAATTACAACTTAAAGTATGCAAAGTTCTATCCAGCCCTAGTGTACCCAGAAAGAAATTTGTGTTTACACAATGTGTAGAAGCTATAGTAAGCATTGACTCGTCTATGCACTATTTGCACTATGATTTTCAGAAGACTTCTATGAAAAAATTATATAAGGAAAATCGAGCCGTACACCCGACTCTTAATGCCCTTCATTTCTGTAAAAATAAGTTCAGTATGTACATTTAGTGAAACAGCCAAATAAAAGAACGAAATCGTAAAATATAATACATTCAAATTTTGCCAGGAACACTCGTAAAGTGTTGTTTTGACATGAAGGAATAAATTGTCCTGGTGTCAGTTACACAGAGAGTCATGTTGATGTAAACAGACTGTACGTCACAGAGGGTTGAATGTGGTGAGAAGGATGGGGACGACAAGTCTGTCAACCCTAGATTTACTTTTACTGGCAATGGCTGACACAGTTGGAATTTTAAGCAATTATTTATAGAAACTACAACTGTTTTATATTTATTTGTGCTTATTGTGACTTGCTTTGACTTTATCAGAAACAAATTATGTCTGATCTCAGTGATTTATAGAAATATGATTTATAATGATGAATTACATTATTTCTGATACGACCGTTTTAAACATTAATTTTCTTATTTTAAAGCCTAATAACCTATAAGCATAAGTTTAATAAAATATTATGAATTTCCAAATTCATATAAATATAAGCATCTTTACAACAACAATAGTTAAAATTTAATTAGTTACTAATATAGAACTGAAAGAAAAGAACCATAAAAGATATTTTTATGAATTTACTGTAGTAGAGCTAAGGCATTTTCAATTAGATTATAATAAATTAAAACCCAAAATTGTTAACTTCTTGTGTTTTTATATACAGGGTGTAACAGAAAGGTTGGGCTGGCTATGTATTTTCAAATTCTATATGTGATTCTAAGGTAAAATTGAAGAATAATTTTTCCATTTTCTACTTCGTTTAGCTCCTAGCCACCATTTCTTTTTTTATAAACAAACTATTAAATCTATATAACTATTCGAGCTAAAGAAACCAAATTTGTCACATAGATATTAATAGATAATAGGAAGAAAATAATTTCGTTATTTGTTTAGTATTAACAAAATGGAGTCTGATGAAAATTTTAAAAGGAAAATAACAAAAAACGGTATATTTATAAGACGTAGGCATTAACTATTTGGACAATATTATTGCAATTCCAGCGGTACAAGTTTCAACGAACTCCATCAAGGCATATACGAACACAACCTCTTTAAAGGTAGGCTTGCCCAAACTGTGTGCAGCAAACGTTTACACGATACCAGCATAGAAAGCCTCTGATATCGGAAACTGTCCGCAACATGTGTCCGAAAACACCTGACAGACTAACACACGATTAATGAGATGTTTTAGACGCTACGAGCTGCATGGAAATAAATTAATACACTCCAGCATTTCAAATTGTGCAGTTTTTAGACTATAAGAGCCGTAATTAAATCCTTTTTGACCGAAGTAGACTTTAAAGAGCTATATAAGTATATCGTTTTTTAGGGACCACTTTATGTACGCCTAGAAATGTACCAAAATTTTTTAAGACTATATCCTATTACATAATAAGCGCTTTCGCTAAGTAATATAAGGGTAATATATAGGCATGGACTTTCAAAAAAGCGTGCTAGGGCGCGGGTAACCAGCTAGTAACGGGTAAATTACGAGCACATCAGCTGATCTACTCTTCGATTCCTCGTGATATACACCTATTATATCCAATTAAACATTACTATACGTGTAATTAAAATAAAACCAATAGAATAGCAAAATAAAAATAGTTGCAGGGTAAAATATATTTAACCGTATAATAACAGTTTTAATTGTAGTGAATAAACTGCAAATCCAATTACAGTATAAATGTTATTAAATAAAGAGAGAATATAATTAAAAGAACACTTAGTTTACATTATCTTGTGCAATCTAATTTCAACTATCCCGGACATTTATTACGTTGAACCATTATAACTTCGGACTAGCACTAATAGCTAATTTGCATTATATAAGTAAACAACCTGGTTTTTCTTGGAGTCGTTTTAGGAATATCCTCTAAGAAAGAAAAATGAAAGAAAGACACGCTAGTCCTGGTGGAGATCGAAATGCAAGGTTAACAAAAGAGTTTAAAAAAATGCAACAATAGTTTTTCCTCTCATCAAACTTCTCTTATCTTTAAAAACTTAAAAACAAATTTCAGTCACGTAAATTAGTATTGAACCAACATCAGCTAACCATATGCAGACCCTGATAGAGGTGTTTATCAGTCACTTTATGAAATTTTCTGACGATGATGATTCACAGATCAAAACAATACAATCCAGCCCTTCAACGAGTTCAATCTCAAAACAAACACATCAAAGTCAACTTTCATCAATTTTTGTTTGCGAAATGCAGACTCAAATTTGAATCCAACAGTCATGTTGGATGAAAGTGAAGTCGAACACGTCCTCTCGACTAAATTCCTTGGGATATACCTCGACAGAGGGCTGACATGGAATTCTCACGTTGAAAATATCTGTTCAAAACTGTCTTCGGGCATTTATGTTTCGAGGCAACTTTCCAAATACTACCCAATTCAGGTACTGATGACTGCGTATTATGGAATAATTTACCTACATGTCTCGTACGAAGTGCTCTTGTGAGGAGGTTGTGCAAACATACATTTTTTTCATAGAATGTAGAATGTTCATCCTGCAGAAAAAGCAGTTAGAATAATTGCAAAACTTCAACAGAGAGAGTAATTTAGACCAGTATCCAAAAATCTCAAAATTTTGACGCTTCCCTGCCTCTATATTCTGGAAACATCTCTTTTTTTAACTCAAAATGCGAGGTCATAAGAGGTAGTGAGTACACTCTTATGACACTAGAGGCAGGAAAAACTACCGTACTGGAGGACACAAGACGGTGGCTTATAAACGATTACCTTCGCAGGCAGGAGATCAGTTCGTCAACAAACTGCCAAATTCGATCAAAAATGCCACAATGCCTAAGGCATTTACAACTCGTCTGAAAACCGCGCTGATCTCGAATACTTTCTTTAGTACAGACGAGTTCATGGCAAACGATTGGGAAAACACCTAATTGGCTGACCATTTGATTAGAGTAGGAAAATTATTTAATGAATGAGAATTTGGGTGAATGAAAAACTATAAGTCTAAAGGAGCCACTTTAATGATGAATGCAAAATTTTAGCTTTTCAATATCTTGACGATTGCGATGCAATTTATACTGTCTTTTATGCAATAAAACATTGAATTGAATTGATCTGAACTGTGAAAGCATAAATAAATGAGACAGGAAGTAAGTCTAAACAGTCGGTACCTCATTATGTATATTTTCTTCATGGTTATGAAAATACAAACTTATCTATGGCGCTTGAAATATGTCACACCGGATATAGATTATCGAAGTAGATCTTGAATATCTACTTGTGTGTGCGTGCGTGCGTTGTGTGTGCGTGTTTGTGTGTGTGTGTTGTTTTATTTATTGGGAAATTAATGCACTGAAGATATTTTAGACCGGATGTTAATTACAAGATCAGGATGTACAGTAGGCGCTTGATCGATGTAGATTTCCTTGATTGAAGCACTGGGAAAGCCAAACTCAAATGTGGCGTTAGAAATTTAATTGATATAAATTTTCGCTCAAACAAATATAGTAAACATTTTTATTTTACTTGTGAAAATAATGAATAGTTTACATTTATTCACCTACTCCTGTTTGTAAACTATAATAAAGCTTCATTATGTTATATCATAGATGCTTTACTGGTTGCGAAGCCGGGGTTCACTTCTAGTATAGAATATAAACGAATGTGACAGAGGTATATGGATTTTATATGTTATACAATCGTAGTGAAAAATTTAGCTATATAATTTGCACAATGTAAAACAAGTAATGAATAAATTACGTATAGCATTGATGAGGTTAAATGGAACATGATAAATGGAAGATATAAAACGCCACATAGAATTTAATAGGAATGCTGCAGGACCTAGCTGCAGATATCTTAATGAATGTAAAGTTAAGTAAGAGCCGTGCTAGGGACATGATTCTGTTAATCTGGAATTTTAGTAATAGCCGGAGAAGTTAAACACAGAGACACGCTCTGCAATATACTTATAGGATTAAAGTGGAGTCAGTCCTAAGCTCTAGAGTTCACAAAATAAGAAGTTAAACAAAGTGATAAATTTGCCTACTAAGGGGTTTATTTCTTCAGTGTCATCAGACAAACAACAGGAGTTGTATAAACAAATAATTGTAATTTAAATACTAAACATCTTTCAAAATCAGGATGATAAGCGTTGTTTTACCATATTTACTTACTTTAAATACAAGATTCAGGTAATTAGTTTACATCTCGTAAAAGGCTTAGACTGCACACATTCATTAAAGCTCTTTTGTTATCTAACAAGATTGGAATACCAAAATCTAATACTACACTTACATTGAAAATAGACTAGACTTCTTTATTGGGACATTTTAAATATGATTTAAATTAATAATATTATTTCTTTTTGCTTAATGGAAACAGTAAATGTGTGATTCGTTAGCTTGGCTTCAACATTCTACTACTCGAGCAGTCTTGTAGGAAGTCGTTAACTCTGTAATTGCAGGAGAATTGGAGTTGCATTAGCAACACTCAGAACAAATTACACTGTTGTTGCTATTGTGTTGGGTTCGTTAACACGGCTTCAACATTCTGCTACTCGAGCAGTCTTGTAGGAAGTCGTTAACTCTGTAATTGCAGGAGAATTGGAGTTGCATTAGCAACACTCAGAACAAATTACACTGTTGTTGCTATTGTGTTGGGTTCGTTAACACGCATTCAACATTCTGTTGCGTTAAGATCCATTGCAAGGAAAGTTGTTTTATAATTTATTTTGCTACAATAATTGGTTTGCAGGATCTAAAACATTTATATTGAAAGTTCTTAATGTCAACAGATTTTAAATTTAAAACAGGCATAAAACCTGTATAGAAAAAACCTATTGTAAGTAAAATAAGTACAGTAAGAATAAAAACCGGGATCTATTGCATTCAGTGTATAAGACAAGAATTAAATGTAAGAAATTGATCACAATTACAAAAAATAATACGTTAATGGTTTTAAAGTTTTTGCAAAAATTAGTGTGAACATACTATTTAATCCGAGCCCACGCAGTATCTATACTGATGTTTTTGTGTCTTGATGAAGTGAGACGATTGAGTTTTCATGGATGGAATTGAATGAAATAATTCATTATTATATTTTCACATTACAAAAACTCAGAGTATTACCCACATGATAAAGCACTCTATTTACACACACAAGTTCTCATTATGTCTTAATATAGCTATAACAGCCTCTCTTTTATAAAGTAATGTTCCAAAAACAATTACAATCCCACCCCAGTCATTTCATTATTTGTATATACTGTAATCCACATGTGAATATCGGGTTTATTTCACCCATAAAACTTCTTTCGCACTAACGTTATGTCACAAAACACAATTCTGGGTTAAAAATGGAGAAGTGAAATAAATTCGTGCAAAATATCACAGCATCACTATCAGATATCTTTATCATATAAAGGCAAAGTCAAATGTCTCCATGCACCTTCTTCACTCCCGAGAAGAAAAAGCAACTTCGCTGTAAAAATTCCCTTTTATGCCCTTTTATATTATTCAAGATAAGGGCTTCATTGAGAAACGTATGGGGAATGCCCTGTTAAGTATAACTCACATTCAGGTCAAACATTAAGTCCGTTCCACGATGATTCCCCGTTTTTAAGCAAATAAAAGGACATTTAGGGTCTGCGTCACGAAATGAATTGGAGCTATAGGATAAAGAATTTCCTAATGCTTTTCACTGTTTAAGAATTAGTTACTCACATTTTTCCTGTAAGGTAATATTCGTAATACACTCAATACGGTGTGATATCTCACTGTGCATCGTTCACAGACCTGACGAATGCTTACAAATATTTCACCAACAATCAAGCAAGGATTTCTACCTTGGAGAACACGAGCTCTTGGTGAATATTGCTCAGCTATAGGAGAATGGATCATGCTAATACGGCGATGTTATTTAGGTACTTCCTCTGTAGAGTTTAAGCTCACAGTTATGAAGAAAACAAATAAGAGATGGTGCTGATATTTTCCAAAGAAACATCTTCAATGTCCTGTCAGAGGGACAGAACTATCTAACAGTTCAGGAACACATTGCCTATTTGAAGCTTTCAAACTGTAGGTTAATGTGAACAAAACACCAAGTTCTCTTAATACACTACAGGACTGGATCAAATAGAAAACTATCCACCTTGATCAATCACTACCTATCAAAACTATCTACGGCAAAACGATTTTCCTATAATACTTAAACAAATAAAACAGAACTGCAAACCAATAAAACATTATTTTTTATTGATCAAGATATTTATAGTTTCCAAACTGGTTGAAACTACTGCCACTGAGCTATCAAGCACTGAAGCAAACATACAATAGTGACAAAATAAAACTATACCTTAGCAATTATTTCGTAGAGAATCAAAATTGTACAGTATTTGATCACAAATGCCTAGGAAATGTAGAAAATAATATAAACCTCATACTAACCGTGATAGAAAAATTTAACTTGTGACAGTGGGGAGGATGTTATATTGGGGGTTAATAACGGACTCAGAACAAAGAACATCGAGATATAAAAACATCATACATAACAGAACATAGTTACAAACCCACATACAGAATTGAATTGTCAGTAAATTGGCAGTCTAAATAAAGAGGATATGTTGATTGCAGATTAATCTAATCGACTGGTTTATATTGTTTGATTTACCTTCAGCCAATCACAGCAATGCTCCGTTCCCTTCACACACCTGCAAAAATTTATTGTTAATACTTTCGTTTATTATTAACATTCGTTGACTCTCTGTAGGTCTTTAAAATGAGGCGAAAATTTAAGTTTTGCTAGAACTTTTTTGAAACTTAGCGAATACAGATTGTTTTGCTATCTTAACACGTTTACACACAAAGGTGAATGCAAGCGTGTAAACATGCCTACGGATTAAAGTGTTCGCAAGTTGTAAACTTTAGCACTTTTCTATTCCAAATAATACACTACACAGAATTAGTATTTCTGATTTCATATAACGTTGATTTTGTATTTTGTGTGTTCTAAATATTCTATTGGTGAATTATAAATAAGCTTTTTAATATACATTTCTTATGAATAAGAAAACATTAGGCAATTAATTACAGTGCAAAAATATAAATAAAAAAGTATACTCGTAAATGCACAATATAAATGAGGAAATGTTGAGTACTACTGTGATAACGTAATCTGTATAAAATAATCAGGGACACGGATATCCACTTTCGGTGATGCATGATCTCTAGGGCACTGGTTAACCATAAACATGGTCGGTTTGTACATTATCCTTAAGAGCGAAGTTATAAAGTAACTATCCTCATACTATATAGCATTTTATCATACATTAACTAATTAAATTTATTAATCTATCAGATTACATCTCCTTGGATAGTTTAAAGTCAGGACAAAGAACAGTATTTTTTCTATGTCAAGTACCAATCCATTGTACATAATACTAGCTGTTACCCACGTTTTTGTAAGCAATTTTAAAATTCAAATTCTTTATATTATTTAATAAAAAACACTTATGATGGAGTGGTATAAAATATTTCAAGCGCTAGTGGTCATTCATCAGGTAGAAATTATTTAAGTGTTCATGGTTATGAGTAGTATGAGTTTAAACTATTTTATCATGTATTGTACGTTTAGGTACGCTTTTATGTTAAACTTAATTATATTTTCAATGCACGGTTATATTACCAGTCACAGCTGAGTCTGCTTTGTCCTCGAACAAGACAAAACAAATACACAGGTCACGGAAACCTACTTCAGTGAAGAAGTGTTTACTTGGAACCCTTGTCATAAAATTCCGGTCTAAGACATTTCCAGTACTATAGTAGAGTTTCCTTTTATTTGTTATTTCGTTTCTTTGATCAACTACAAATGCATGTTTAAACATATCAAAACAGTGTGAACAAAAAGTATATAATAATATTTCTAATTATAAACCTTAATAAATTTTTTATTTAACAACAAAAAATTCAATAATGAGAAAATTGGAATTTAGTGTAAATTTAAATATTGAATACAAAAATAATAAATATAACAAAATTTAATATTTAAATGAAGCAATAACGGAAATAGATAAAATATCAGTTTAACAATAATTAAATATAAAACAAGTAAATAACTAGACAAAACAATAAACCTTGTTGTGTTGTAATAATTTGGTTCTCCAAAGGTTATTGAATATATAATACATATGTAGGACTGAGAACCCTACTTCGGTTAAAAGGTGTTTACTTGTGGCCGTTTGGATTCAATTACGTTGACATACCTTAGTTTGCCTTAATGCTCCCATCAAAGAACTATATACTTATGTCGCTCTCAAAAATAAACTTCAGTTAAAAATCGTATACTTCCGCGTCTTGCAATCTAATTTCGGTCTAAAATATTTCGAGTGCCATAGATCAGTTTGCCTCGTTGTCTCGATGAAGAAAATTGTATACATGTAGGACTGAGAAGCCTATACCGTCCTAGAGGGAAATTTTAAATATTTCATTTCTACTTCCACTATAAGAGGAACAATTCTACTTCCACTATTAAGTTCATGCAATATTGCAAATAAATTGTTTATTAGGTTTTGCGTTCTAGAAGTTTTGATGTTTTCTTTTTTAAGAATAGATCGTTTTCGTTTTTCCATAAGCCACTGTTAAAATACAATATCACAATTTCAAGGAAGTCCACCAGTTTGGTGTTCCTTATGATTAGCGCATAGCAACACATTCTGCAATTTTCTGTCATACGAGTATCAGTAACTGAGAGGTCTTTATTCAGTTACCAATTATCAAAAGATGAATTTTGATCCTGTTGTTTTCTACCCTTTATAGACATCGGTTTTATACTTAAATCCATTTCAGAAATAAATGATTTCTTGTAAGAAATATGGAAAAGTACCAATAAAAACAGTTTGAACGTTGCATTGTTATGTCAACCTATAACTTAAAAGACATTTATTTGGTTGTGGATCCTAAAAGAGCCTTTGTGCTGATTTCGGAGTGACAGGTTTTAAGAGTCAACCTATAACTAAAAAGGTGGTTGTTTGTGAATTTAGTTTTAGATAACTAGGAAACCCCTATTTTTAATGGAACCTAAAAGGTTTAGGGGTAGAGGCCTCCTACTGTCAAGGTATCATAAGAAGGGATTTCAATCACTGTCTCAGTCATGTCACCTTGGAAGTAGGGGAGGCTAGAAAACAATACTCTCTCATGTTCAGGCTTGAAAAAATTTAACAATAATGGATCTCCACCCACTCAAACAATCAACCTCTGGAGTGCACAAGACCTAACTAACAGTCATTGTACTCTCAATATCTCAACATTTCCGATTACAGATGTGCAGCTTCTGAACATTCAGTGGGTTGTCACAATTTAAGTGACACATTGGGTTTTGCTGTACCCAGTATACGTTCTACTGGCAAGTATAAACCAAGTGAATCCTTCTGGAGGTAACATAAGTTGTTTAACTATACAATTTCATTATATATCTATTTTTGAAGACTTAACTCCAAATTTTTAAAGTATAAAATTATAAAGTTCTTCACTTAGAACTTCTTACTACAATTTAATTTTAGCACTTGTTACCATATTACCAAATTGCAAATTTTGTATAGTTTAGTGCAATGAACGCTAATGCCTAGCAGTGGGTTTTCAATGCCGTGTTAGTTGAACAGGTAGCATTGTAGCACGGTATTATTAATCGGCAGTAAATTATCCTCTTAGTATAGGGTAATACAATGGTAGGAGTACACCACACCAGGCTTCGCTCAGTCTATAAGCTCATTTCATTCCCGAGACGGTCTGCGGACAGACATGCAGGCTAAAATCAGACAAACAACTTTTCATCCTTAGAGTTTTAGACTACAATGATGTTCGGTAAAATCCCATGGATAAACGTGCACCTTCACTATAAAAGTCTCTTGCATAATTTCAATTGTTAGATGAAATTGCTTTCATTTAAAAAAAACACCTGAGATATTTTGAAACAAGTAGAGTTTTCAGAAGTGTGGCAACAAAGCAAAATCAACTGTGGTATCAGAAATACTTACACCTAAATAAATTACGTTGTCCATAATTCTACTCATTTAGACCTATGTAGGCTTCAAGAAATATATATATTTCTTGATCTTCAGTCTCAAAATATTACTAATTTTAACTACTAACTACCTAAATTTAAACCCTAAATGGATCAGAACGTTAGAATATTTTAAGAATACCATTCAAAAGAGTTATACCCACCCACCTTTTTATTCAACACGAAATTGCTTCGAAGCCGCGGGCAGCTTTTAGTAAGAAAATAATATTACTGATCATATCATCATCTATTGGTTCCTTGTTATTAGGAAAACTTAAGCATTTGATTGAACGAGAATACTATAAATATCTGCAAAATGACCCTTTAAGAGAATTTTGTGTTATGGAATTTGTATTTAGAATATATTGTTGACTCCCATTAAAATATTACCAGAAAAACTACACAAACATCCAGCGAGTATATTTATCAGTTTGGCTTATGCGGCCGGTGCCATCAATAATAATAAGTTTCTCTTCAGACTGCGTATAAATATTCCTCACACAATACATTTTAGAAACAATTTAATCTCATTTCAGTCAAAATATAGATAGTAAACAAAAGGTGAAGTGAATCGTGAATCAATAGTATTTAAATTATAGGTTTTGGATATAGTTTGAGTAGAACACACTTCAATTAAACGAGGGATTTTGACTATTAATAGTAATAGAAGTGTTGACCCCTGCGCTAATGTATATTTTGCTGTTTTTCCTCAAGAAAAATCTGTCTACTTGTCTCGAGTATAAATACCATTATTTCCAACAAGAAAATTCAACCCAACTCTGTATTTGTAAAACCAAATTCAAAAATGATTTAAATATATCTTAAATGAAATTAATGTAAAAATCTACACCACATAGAGAATTACTTCAATATAAGACAATGTTGTCAACTTAAACCAAATTCCGATCATTAAAATGAGAATATCCAATTATAATGGGAATATAGTAATGTTTTTCAACTCGTGACATCATTGAAGTTCAAGGATTTGCAATAAATAATTATAAAGTGAACGCGAAGTAAGAAACTTTGGACGACATTAACATTACAAAAAGAGTGATCAAAGCAAAGTTAGTTTCTTCTTTAATTACGCAAATCACCAACTTCGCGCTAGAGCTGTCCAAGTAGCCATCTTGGTACAAGTTTTATCTTGTATAAACAATTAGGTTACTAAGATTTTTTTAACTAAACAATTTGTTTGCATGTAACGTTTCCATTGGGAAAATGTATAATGGAAGTAAAAGGTGTGTCCATTTATAATTATTGTGTACAATAAAATCTTTATAAAAAGAAATAAACAGTTTTGATTTTACTCATATGTTTAAATGTAACCATTGTTCGAAATCGATATTTTTTACAATTTTCTGGGATTATATAACCCAAAAACTTCTAATAAATCTAAAAATAGTTTATTTCCAATCCAAAACAGGTTACGGAACTGATTCTAAAGTATAAATTAATGTTAGGTTAAAGCAGCGTTCGAAATAATTTTGCTATGTTGAATTGCGTGTGCTAAATTAATGGTCTTCTATTAGTGAACAATATTGAATCAAAGATTAAATAAACACATATTCTTTTGACTGAAAAGCCCACCAGAGAAAAGCGTCTACTTCTGGCCCTTGTATACCATTTACTGTATAAGATATTGAGTATTGAGTAAAATATCCTATCTTCCGGTTATAGCTATTTACCTTTTAATAGACCTAAATTGATCCCAAATCTCTTCCCATACCCAAATTGGTTTTTGAGATAATAGGTGGACAAACCTAAGCGGTTATAAACACCAACATGTCTTTTCAAATCGTCCCGAATTAATAATTATGTTACGATTACTTAATCCAACCAGCTCACTGCCTTTTTTCTGATACGTCAGTATATATCTGATACATACGCCATTATAATAATTTTTATATAACTAAAAAGTGACAAAGAGAAGCGATGATCTCTCGGTGATTTTATGTCATATGTCAGTGGCTCATGAGGACGGGCAGAATAAGGCTTAAAATGGAATCGAACTCTCTTTCTATGTGAAGAAAGAGTATAAACCTTTATTTAGGTATGTCTATGTAAATATATTTTAACTATATCCAAACAAAATGTTTTGCTTTTCTGCTTTGATTATATAATTTTGTAAATAATTTTGTAAAAAAAAACTACATTTATGTACTTAATAGATGAATTCATCATCACAAGAAAATCTTTGAAATATTGCTATGAATACTTATTTACGATAAGTATGTACATTTTCTGCAGTGGTAGATTGTGAAATTACCGCTTATACACGGTTTATACACTATCTACACATATCTCGTAACATACGTGTTACGTTTGCTAGTTGAGAAAATATCACACTTCATAACTTATGTCAAGTTTAATAATAACACTTATGTTGAACAAAGCTAAATGTCACACAGCAGATATAAAAATAATGTTTTAGGTGTTTGTAGTACAATAAACTTTGATATATGTTTAAGAAAGTGAGGAAGAACAGATGCAGGGATGCTTAGCTTCGTCGCTTATTTCAGTAAATGGATTAGAGAGAGTTGTCTTCCTTCAGACGATTTTGTATTGTGCAGCCATTTATCCTGTGTTTAACTTTGGGGTTAAATTTAAATCATAATTCTTTTTAAGACAATCACGAAAACCCTATGATTAAACAGCACTCCAAATTCCTAGAGTAAATTATATTTTCAGTCATTTAATTACACTCCATCAGGACAAAATATGATGTCCAGGAAGACCGTCTTCACTCAAGGGAATTAGCACAAAAATATCCCCATCTAGAAAATCTTTCCGCATTAGAGGAGAAAATACCCAACCTCAAGATAAAAATGTTCGTCAACCTCTCTAACTAAGGACCAGCATCACATTTTTTCCCCAAGCTTATAGATGCTACACCTTTTATTTGTTATAACATGTTTTGTACAAAGCCATTTCATAATTTTAATTTAAAGTTTATATTATTCTTTACAAAAAATCAGATTGACCATGTCTTGGTGGATGCAAGGCACGCTACAACTGTTACACAAGTTAGAAGCCTGAGAGGAGCAGAACTAGGATCAGATCACTATCTAATCAAAACCAATATTAGACAAAGAATAAAGATAGAACAGAGGGACAAAAATAAAGTGGAAGGAAATATAATCTTTGAGAGCCACAAAGTGGTAGAGTACTAAATAGAGGTGAGTAATAGGTTTGCTGCACTACAAGCAAAAGAAGTAGAACCTGAATACAATGACCGGGAAGGACAAGTAGAAGAAGTTTGGTCAAATTTCAAAATGGCTATAAAAGAAGCAGCAAAGAAAATCTTTACTCAGAAGAAAAATCCAAAGAAACCATGGTTTAAAGAATAATGCAGATTGTTAGTGGAAGAAAGAAGGAACATGAAGAAGAAGATGCTGACAAATCCAACAATCGAAAACAAAGAAGAGTATCAGGAGATCAACAGATGTGTTAACCGTACATTAAGAACAGAGAAAAGAAAATATATAAATAACACCCTCCAGAAAGCGGAAGAAGACCTCACTAACAACAATACAAAAGATTTCTATAGAAGAATAAGATTCTCCCAAAAAGGTTTTAAACCAAAACCCCAGGGTGTCAAAGATGAAAGAGGAAGAATAATACATGAACCTAGAGAAGTACTCAAGGTCTGGGAAAACTATTTCAAAGATCTTTTAAATTCGGAAGAACAAGCAATATCAGAAACAGAAGAAGAGCAAGAGAAAGCGGAAACAGAAGAACAACAAGAAAGACCACCAGGTTATGACAAACAGATATCAGAACCTATATTAGAAGAAGTAAAGGATGTGCTAAAAAGCTTAAAACAGGGAAAAGCACCAGGAGATGATGCAATACCAATAGAGTTAATAAGACATGGAAGTGACTCACTTTTAGAATACCTCCACAAAATGATAATAAAAATATGGAGAACGGAATTAACTCCGAAAGAATGGAAAGAGGCAGTTATTGTACCTATGCACAAAAAAGGCGACAAACTGGACTGTAAAAACTATAGAGGTATATCTCTACTCAACACAACCTACAAAATATTATCCAAGCTAATATTGAATAGACTCAAAGAGTATGCGGATAGAAACATTGAAGATCATCAAGAAATATCTACAATAGACCAGATATTTATAATGAAAGAGCTAGCTTATAAATACTATGAATACAATAAGGATCTGTATATAATATTTATAGACTTTAAAAAAGCATACGATAGTATCTATATAAGTAGTCTATGGAACATTTTGAAAAGGTTTAGTATCCAAAATAAACTGATAAGTCTAGCAAGACTCTGTGTAAGCAGCTCCAAAGGAAAATTACAGGTGGGAAAGGAGTACACAAACTTGTTTAATATAAATACAGGAGTGAGGCAAGGTGATGGAATATCACCAATTCTATTCAACTTTGGTCTGGAAGAAGCACTAAAAAAGATAAAGGGGATGCCTGAAGGAGTAAAATTGGGAGATAAGTTCAATATCCTGGCATTTGCAGATGATGTAGCCATTCTAGCTGAGAGAAAGAGGGACTTAAACAGACTAGTAGAAGTCTTTTTAGTTGAGGCTGCAAAAGTAGGATTACAAGTAAACGAAGACAAGACGCACTACATGAAAATAAGCAGAAGAATGGAACAGGAAGGAGAAAAGCTAGAAGTACTCAACCGTGATTTCTAGGCTACAAAGGAATTTTTTAGGAGTGACGATAACACATGAAAATAGAGAAGAAGTTGAAGTCCAATGTAGATTAGCAGCAGCAGATAGAATATACTGGAGCCTTGTAAAACTTCTCAAAAGCAAACTATTAATGAGGAAAGTTAAATTAAGAATTTACAAAACCATGATCTTGCCAGTTTTGATGTACGGGTCAGAAGTATGGGCACTCACAAAGAAATCCCAAAAAAATTTAATAAGCTTTGAAAACAAAATACTAAGAAGAATTTTTGGACCAGTTCAAGAAGGAGACATATGGCGGATCAGGAATAACGGAGAATTAAGAGAAATATACCAAGATCCCGATGTGATTGCACTGATCAGGAGTAAAAGAATGAGATGGATGGGCCATGTTGCCCGTAGGGGAGAAGATAAAATGATAAAGAAGGTGTGGCGAGGGGAACCAGAGGGAGTTAGGCCGTTGGGCAGACCTAGGATGCGATGGAGAGATCACGTGGAGAAAGATTTAAGAACGATTGGCGCTACACTGGAAGTGGCTCAAGATAGAGGAAGTTGGAGAGACAATTTTGGCGAGGTTAAAAACCATCTGGGTTTCGAGTGGCCACAAGAGTAAGTAAGTAAGTAAGTATTATTCTTTACGTTTGAGCAATTTTAAGTTTTAAAATTCAATGGAATTTTTTAATCCTTCTACATCACTTTCAATTAAAGAATATCTCAATATAAGCTTAGAAAAAACTTTTTTGTAGTTCCATATTTATTCCGGCTAATATATTACTTAATTTTTAAGGCATGTTTTAATATTTCATGGTACAACCTGGCAATATTATTAAATATAACACACGTTTTGTTTCTGCCATTTTGTTTTCAGTGTAAAAGCCCTTTAAATTAATTTATGACACAACCCATATTTAGATTAGAACATTCCAAAAAATGCACACCTACTCCCAAAATTGGGCCTTTTAGGGGCACTTCAAAAAGTTTAAAATAATTTCATTGCATTCTGTGCGGTCGAATTAGGTGTAAAATAGAAAAGAGTTTTATTTGTTGGACATACCATTCAACTGGTCTACCTCACCATGCATAGCAATGCTGGTAACAAAGATCAGTAACAAAATATATAAATAATTGACATATGCAAAGAACCTGTGAATCAGATAAAAATACCCCTGTATTATATTAAACCCTAACTTTCATGTGCAGAAAGGGGCAATAAAATACACGTCAAGATTGTCTTCGGAAATCACAGCCCTGATCAAATATTTGCTGTTGTTCAAACAGATAATTCTATATTCATACGCAAACCGAATATAATCTTATTTTGTTTAGAGCGATTTAAAATTATGGAGACACTAAGCAAACATCACAATACAAATTTATTATTTGAATCATAATTGTTAAATCTGTTTGGATGTTTAAGTTTAATCATAATCCAATTGGCTTGTTTATTTTATTTACATTCTCTAAGCTTACGAGTTAAAATTTGGTTTAATGCTGTTTAGTTAAAATTAATAGATATTCAGTAGTTAATAAGAAGATAGTACAGATAGCAGCACTAAAGGACCTTATAGGAGCACCTTTCTAGCATTAGTAGAACAGATTGTATCATACCATTACATTTGGACTAGAACAGTTAGTATATGCTTTTAGTTTAATGGACTTACAACATAAATAGCGCACAGGAGTTCAAACTTAGTCTCTACGTCGACTGTTGAACCAGATATCGCTCCTTGTTTCTTCACAACTCATCTAACAGAAGTCACATAAGTTACAATCAGTTGGAAATTGTAAATTTGTAACAACTCTAAGAACGATATCATACTGGTTATGTTACTACGTTATAAATGATTAAAGTAATCTCTCTAAATTATATAAGCCTATAAACAGCACTTTTTATGAAACTCAAGTTAAGAATCTGTCAGAAGAGAAAAGCACATTTGCCCTAAAAGACATTATTATTTCTACGTTATAATTAAGCAATAGTATAGTATTTCTTAAATTAATAAGTTATGCAAAGAAACAAGAATGGTATGACAAAACCCAGGATTTTAAAGTGGAAAACTTTTCAATGTAAAAGATGTCCTATTTTATTTAAATAAAGATATAAATGCTTCTATTTCAATACGTAATCGCGCTATGCTTGTTTTTCTTGATCTCAAGAAAGCATTTGACTTGGTAAAGAAAGACAAATTAATTAACAAATTAGAAGCTATTAAAGTTCGTGGAAGCACCCTTGCGTGGTTCTCAAGCTACCTTAGATAGATCTCTGTTTCTGTCTTCGAGTGGACTAGTGATCAATTTTCAGTATAATCTGTCTAATCCACTGACAGGATTTGTTCAAGGAAGCACCCTCGGACCAATTTTATTCTTAATTTACATCAATAACATGTAGAAAATACGTTTACACGGTAAACCTTTCTTGCAGATGACACTTTAATTTTTGTATACGGTAACTGGTTAAAAAGTGCAAAAGAAAGCTCAGAGTGACCTAATGAAATTACATAAATAGTTTAATCAAAACGTATTAACGTTTAACATATTAAAATGGAACATTTGTGCCAATATCTCTGCACTCTGCTTGTGACAAAATTTTGCAAAATCTGATAATTAATAGCTGTGGAAATGATCGGAATGAGTTATGTACATGCGAAATCATAGATAAAAACAACAGCTTACAAATATTATTTTTTTATCATAGAATGACTTAAACGCATTATATAAAACTACTTAGTTAAAAAACTACATCTTTTCACTTCAGGCTTTCAGGCAGTTGAACGATGTTATTAATGCAAGTGAGATAAAGCTGGCACATTACACTTTAAATTTAGTTTCTGCTCTCATTTGGAAATATCGCTTGGAGGGAAGCTAGTAAAACAACACAAAAACATCGTGTTATTATGCCAGAAACAGTTTTAAAACTTGCTTTTCACAAAAAATCGACGTCACCCTGCTGACACTCTATTTCAAGAATTATCAATCCTTACAGTTCTTCAGTTATTTATAAAACTCTCTAGTTCACATCATCTCACACTTTCACTTTATTTTTTTTTCAGAAATTCGCTATTCAGATAACACCCGATATGCCTGTGACTCAGGGATAGCCACTTTACAAACTGTAAAAATCTCTATCTACAACCAAATTTTATCAGTATCAAATATATTATCCAGTTACGCAATGTTTCTACATTCTTTAACGCAAAAATCATTGTAATTGTTTTAATCGTATCAGTGAGTGGCTATTGCAATTAGGGCGTATCAGAGGCAGATATCATTATTAATACCGGGTTCAGGAGACTGACTCTTGACCGCAAGTTGTCACTAACCGAACACACACGCGCTCGTACACACGTGTCCTCTCATTCACTCCTCCATAAATGAATTATTTAGTTTAGCAACGCTCTACCATTTTTAAAAAATGTTTTGCCACCTCTTGAATAAAAACAGTCACATTACGTAGTAACATTCAAGAGGCAATAGACATACATCCCTAAACCTTTTTTACTTTATTCCTACTCTATATATCAAACATATCCAGCGTATTATTCATGGTAAAATCAGATTTTATATAACCCTCAGTAAGTTGCCTAGTAATTTTATTTGTTGATACACTTTGATATTAAATAATCCTATTGCCAATTTCAAAAGAATATTTGCATTTATTCAAAAGGTAAGGAAATGTGCAACTGTACCTATCAACTTTATTGAAAACCAAAAACAAGCACATAAATATTATTTGATTCACACCTACTATTCAACCGGCAAAACTTTTAAAACAGATTAAAAACACATCCTTTCCTAGATACATGCTTTTTGTAGTCCATAAAGTATAGATGTTTACAATTTAGATCAGCTGGCAATGATACCAACTCCTAACGTTTACTCTCTAACACGATCAGCGTTATAATTACCGTGATGGTCATTAAAAAACAGAATAAGTTGGTTTTCTTCTTTGATTGTATTTATATTAACAAATATAAATATTATAAAAGTTCTCAAAATGTTCTCATAAGAAGTTCAAGAACTGTTTGAGTAATTCATAATAAATTATGATTAATACTAAAGTTCCAGCTTCAAATAATACTATTTATGAATTCAATGAATTTCAATCAAGTAACTTATTATCAATATTTATATTATATCCGAATTATAAAATAACTTAATTCCTTATAGCTTTGTTTTGATGACCAGTAATGCGTTTAAAAATATCTTACGCATTGCTGAATTTAATGGTGAAATTAATGAGTTTTAATACCTGTATGAGAAATGTATTGCTCACCATAATAAACTAGAACAATTTCTAGAAACCAAAAAAACTATGAGAAATCAAATAGCTGCTAGAACAAAACAGCTGTGTGACCGTTAAAAACTTATTTTAACAGCTGTACACACAAACTATGTGCATTATTGTGCAAACGTGAGTCACAAAACATGCACTGTTTCCCATGTGTTGTTTTGATATGTATCAAATAAACGATTTTACGTTTGCAAATATACGATATATATAATACGAATAAGCAGATATTTATTTAAAACACGGACCTTGAGGTCAGTTCTGAAGGCAGTGTGGGATCCCTCCAATGAGTTATTCTTAATAATTAAGGAATGCAACTTATGGAAAAATTTGTATTAGTAAGTTACCTGCAGTTTATGATAAAACATGATATAAAATTGGAGTTGCCCTTAAAATTGCCTGTATATATTGAAAAATTTTTAAAAATTTTAGGTTAAATTTTAAATATTTAAACTGCCACCATTTTTAAACGGAAACCTGCAGAGAGTTATATAGTTTATGTAAAGTACAACAAAGGATTCTGCCGAACTTATAAATTAATCTTGAATTGTTCATGAAATAATATTCTTTTCCTAAACACACATACATGCAGAATTCAGACATCATCTAAACTAAGCTAGATAGGATATCACATTATGTGACCAGATGCTTATTACAAATATCAATAACTCGATAATGACTGGACTAATATAAAAAAGTAAGGCTGCAATATTTGTATTAGTGAGAAGCAGCATAAAGACAGACTACACCAATTCTTTTTCTTTAAAGATTGTAATCCTTCACCAATACCAATTGTATGCATTCCTTATGCTATACATAACTTTTTCTATTTATAACTTCATTGTATGTTCAATTTGGCATCGAATCCAATTAGTTAATAACGAGTTCATATTATATTCCCAGAATATTTTATGCATACTGCTAAAATTAGATATTTTCAAAATATTTCAAACCATAAAAGGCCAGTGACGCCATATTTATTACACTATTTACATCCAAGTAGGTACTTCCACTTTAAAATCTAGGCTATTAAGGAATAATTATTTTATTTTTGATTGTGGAAGATATAACTTCCTGATATAAAGGAAGAGTATTGAGATGTAAGAAGAATTTAGACAAAGTGAATGCTGACAACTTATTTATCAGCTGTTATATCGTTGTGAAAATGTAAATGTAAGACAATTCTTTTCCAATGAGTATTATAAGTTACGAATCAGTTGACCACGTTATCCAAAGTTTCATAGTAAGTAAATAATTTTGCATGATTCAGCAGGAACTTTTCTTATAAGAAATACTGGCAAGAGGTTTAGTCAGTCTGAGGTTTAAAATTCAATTTTAAGAAGGTCGGACAGTAAGTGTAGCCAAACAAAGATTTTTGTTTTCATATAATTATTGTATTATACCGTTTTTGGCCTTTCCAGATGAGGTTTTTATGAGTTTCTTATTCAACAGAAAGTGAATATATAACCGTATATCTTATTATTTAGTATTTAGAATAAAGATAGTTATGTTTCAAAAATAAATATCATAATATTTATTCCATTATTCAGGAAAGTGAATAGTAAATTACAGAGTGGTTGACAAATTACAGTACATTATATAACATTATATACACGATCATTTAAATCCTTTTTAAGTTTCGAAACATATTACACGGTTTTTGTGGAGTTTTAAACAAATTTATTTTGGTCGTATTTTGAAATAGCACAAATGTTAAATATGTATTTTCGAAACAGTGTAACTTTAAATATTTAATATTTTACCATTGAGAAATAACTAAACGAGGTAAGGCATATATAGGGAATAAAAGCTTCAAAGAAACGATTGCAATTCCATTGGCTATTAATTTCAGGAATCTAATAGCAGTCCAATTTGTGCCATATTGGACAGAGAGAGACGTGGAGATTGTATTTGTTTATACGGGTCAACACTGCCCGATGCAATGATTCGAAAACAATTTTCGTACTGGGTTATTTATTATTTAACAGTTTATAAGTTAAAATAATATCATATTGAAAGTATAGTAGGATTTTTAAAATCTTCTATCATTTATGTTACAACATGTATAACGGTGGCAAATATCCATCGTCAGTAACAAACTTTAAACAAACAAATCTTACTTATTTTTTACTTGTTGGAAATTTTAATCTTAATATAAGTGTATCCAGAATATAAGGGCACAAGCTCCAATATTGTCCGTGCACCATTAGCTAGAAATGGAGTAGAAAAGAAGTGGAGCCATATTTTGTGGCATGCAGGTCAAGATTTAGCGTGCGTTCACAAGACATATATGGCATATACAACAAATATGAAATATTCAAAGAGTTACGTATACAGTTATCATCTCTAAAAGGCACTTACATGGTGTGGAAACACACAAAGATGTTTGTACACAAAATTTTGTATTTTTGATTAAAGCGCAAAAATGCTATCCAATAGAATAATTCGCAATATGTAGTTTAAAATTATAATCTCTAACGTTCATGTTTAACCACATACACAGCTATGGTTCTAATCTATAATCAGAATACATTCAGAATAATTGTTATGAACTGGAAAAATAAGTAGTGTTACGTAGATACACTACTTAATAAAATTATGTAATTAATATTTAAGAAGGAGTTCGTTGGATCAAAGATTAATTTCTTCAAATTATTAGTGTGTACAATAAGTGTATACACAGTGAGTATATTTCGACACAGAGATATTTATTACATACTGTATGATTATTTTGTTACCATCATGGGTTTCAACGAATTTCCTTTAAGAATGAATGATATTCGAAAAGAAAAAAATAATTACCAACCAAAGACAGTCCGCTATAAAGAACTCTTGCTTCTCAAATACTTTGACACAAAATATCTTAGAGGATTCAACAAGAGCTAGAGCAATAAAATAGTCTTCAATCTGCCCTCTTTTCCTCTTGTTTGCTTCCCCGACGAACCTTATCAAGATTTAGAACGCTTGTAAAAAGACCACGAGCGCCGTCTGGAGACGGTTTCAAATTTCTTTCGTTTCTGTCATCATTTACCTCTGTTCATTGTATTGAAAACAAGAACAATATCTTTTGCTTAGTTGTTGACAAGCATTTTTATATAAACGTGTTGGGTATCAAACCCGCGGCCCTTATGACCACAATCAAACATTTATTACTTTATTATTGTTTTTTTTTATCTCAGATATCCAACGGACTTACAGAATAAGTTCATAAATATATTTTTTAAATTATATATTTCTTTCTACTAATAATAATATTATAGGTAACTAAGCTAAATTACAATTTAAAACATGCATTAGTAAAAAACTCGTTTGCCATCAAATAAATATATCCTCTTACTTACTCGACTGTGGGTACAACGGATGTGTATCAAGTGTTAACTCGTCGAATCATTGCTTACACAGTTTAATACTTGTAGTATATAGAGCTCACTAAACATAGAGCCATCTTCATTAAACACACGTTGAACTGAATCTTTCAACTTAAATGAATATCCAGAGCAAGCCTGAATTATATAAACAATTTAGTTTTGTAAGACTTCGATGTTAATTAGCTTATGTCATCGGCCGCGAAAACCTAAAAACTTAGATTGAAATAGATGCTTGTAACATTTGTGTTTCTAATAAGTTACAAATAAGTTCCCAAAATTCTTATGAATGTAATAAGAAATTTAGTAGCTTTTAACACTATGTTTCCCCTAAATCCTTCTCCCACACTGAAATACTCGGTTTGTAAGGTAGTGTGTAGCATTTATTATTTAGGTTTTAGAATATCAGATACTACAAAGTTGTCATGTATTCTTAAGTTAGCGATATGATGAATTTTACCCCCAAATGCAGAGTTCTAAGCCATGTTCATCGTTTTTGCATATAATTAGTGTCTTATTGGATACATGTACAGAGTATCTCATATTCCGGATTTGAATAAGAGATGCGTAGCAATCTTTGTTGTAAGGATTGTCTTAGCTTTGGGTGCAGTTTTACTTCCCTTAATCGCTCAAATTATTTAGACACGACACTTTAAAGTCATAATGCGCGACTGAGAGCTTATTAGCTTTCAAAATTTAGTTGAAACTTATCTTTTTAAAGCGGAACTTGATGCATTTTATACAGTTTTTGATAGATGACCTATATAAAAAGTACTATATATTATTTAACTTCCAATATAGAGAAGGTTCTTACCCAGAAGGTTTTAAACGGATTTCTTGAACAGGAAGTTTTTAAACGGAGTAAAATGATACACGATTGCCGCATATAAAATTTTTGGCATGGCCATAATTTTTCATGAAATGTTTATCCAAGTCACGGAGATAGTTTATGGGTATGTAATGATTATTATGCTATGTTATTTAATATCATATTTTTTTATTGATATTTATTTACATGAACTCAGAATGATCCAAGTGTAACATATTAGACTTTTATAAAATATTGTGTAATTAAGATAAAACTAAAATCACTCCTACTGCAATTTCTATCAAATGTTTTAATGTAGTGGTGATGTATGAACTTATTCTGTAAGTGCGTTGGATATCTGAGATAAAAAAAACAATAATAAAGTAATAAATGTTTGATTGTGGTCATAAGGGCCGCGGGTTTGATACCCAACACGTTTATATAAAAATTCCGCTTTAAAAAGATTAGTTTCAACTACATTTTGAAAGCAATTAGCCCTCAGTTGCATTTTATCGTGTTAAAAGTTAAAGTATCCCTTGTACCCACAGTCGAGTAAGTAAGAAGATATATTTATTTGATGGCAAACGAGTTTTTTACTGATGCATGCATGTTTTAAATTGCAATGTAGCTTAGTTACCTATAGTATTATTATTAGTAGAAAGAAATATATTAAAAAACTAACAGAAGCTGAGTGAATTTTAAAAGGCAATAAGTAATTCAATCTACCTCCAAAGAAATCCAACATTAAATCTATAAAATTTGGCTTAGTGTCTCACAAAGCGCTACTATTGTTTCCTTAGGGACACTAAAACAATAAACCCCATAATAGTAAAATGTATCCCTTTGTTCAGCTTTTAGTCTTGTGCACTTTAGAGCTTAGGACTGATTCCTTTGTAATCCTATAAGTATATTACAGACCATGCATATCTGTTTAAATGGTGCGACTAAAGAGAAATACCAGATTTTCTGAATAATGTGCCAAACTAAGTTCCTTTCTTTCAAATTCACGTATCACTCGTTATGTATAAAAAAGTATTTATGCTCAAAATAAGTAAAGTTTGCAACGGTGTTATAAATTTGTAAAATATTATAGACGAATTCAAATTGGCCATTACTGATAAATGTACAAATAAAAAAACATCACAAGCCTATCACTCTTTCAAACATAAATATTTATATTGTCTATCTTCACTAATTGATGATGGAGAATCTTAGGCAGACATGTATATTTAGACACTATGTGAAAGTTCTATACATGTAGAAACAATAGAAAAATTAGCCATCCGAAATTCTAGTTCATTTCTGGTAGCTAAGAAATATTTAGTGTAAAGTAATAATTTCCCAATTATTTATGTATAGAGTGTTCACTTTGTTAGCTGTCCAGTACAAATAATAAAACATGGAAATGCACATTATTCTTTGTAATATGGGACTTAAATCTTTTATACCCTTTGAAAACATTTTGGACAGGACATTGAGAGAAATTGTTACACAACGGGACGAATACATCCAATTATTGGCAGGTGCATTCGTGAAGTTTGTTTTGAACATGTGGAAATAAACTACCCTGGTGTCAGTTACACTGAGAGAACCATGTTGATGTAAACAGACTGTACGTCACAGAGGGTCCAATGTGGTGAGTATAACGGAAACTTATTTACCTGGCAAACCTGGATTTATTATCCTGAAAATAGTAGATACAGCTGGAACTTTCGAATTTATCTATGAAAACCGCTATACTCGTATATGTCTTTCGTGATTTTCTTTATTCCTAGCAGAGACAATCTATGTATAATACACAATTTAGTGAGTGTACTTAGTGTTTTTTACATGTAAAGTTGAAAGTTGGTTCTTTATCATATGACTATTTTTTTATTAAACGGGGATTAATCTGTCTTTTGCTTCTTGTTCGCTTCTTTCTTGTAGAATCACAAACTTCCATAGAGGATGAATGATGTCATAGGGGAGAACAAATGACAAGACTGCTTCGTCTGAATATGTTTGCATCATGTTCCATCATTAGCTGCCTCGATGTTCTTGATAGAGTTCTCTCTCTCTCATTTCCAGGTGGCTGCTTGCCTTTCCCATGGGGCAGCAACCCAAAGAGAAAGAGTGGGATTCCCCGAAGGTACCTACTTGGGGAACAACCGTATGTTTTACTGGTTAAATTCAAGGTACCTATCCCTTAATTGCCTTTTGTCACAAACAAGGTGCACTTCAGTCAATTTAACAGCCTTTCCCGACCCTGGTGGGATTATATTACATAATCTCATTTACCTTTCATAATGTACAAAAGCAGGTGTCAGAATCGTTTTAAAAGCAGTAAGAGATGATAGAGGCTGTTATTATCACCCAAGCGTATTGGTGCCTCTCCAAGGATATTGGAGTGTTGAATTGTGATTTCTTTCTACTTGAATAATACATTCTCAGATTGAACATCAAAGTCGACTCGATTTCATTACTGAAATGAGAGAAAGACAAAAACTTCACTGCTCCAACAGCTGGTCGCAATTTTCAGCTCAACACAGTCGTTCAACTAATACTGAATTTTAATTTAATAAAACAGATTGAATGGCAAAGTAACATTCGCAAGTTTAATGTTTACGGACGCATTTAATTTACTGGATCCAATTGTTTGTCGGCTGCACGTGATAGGTTTAATTAAGTTGTGGCAATTGGACCAAGACACGTATACATGTAATTTGTACAATAGCACAATATATACACTGTGTATTCAATAGATGTTCATATCTATCACATATCGACTACACCAGTGTATATACACTGCATGTACTGTGTGCCCACACATTTTCGGTGGAAACAGTGTGGAAATGAAAAACCAAATCTGGATGAATATATAATATTAACATAAATTACAAATTAAATGTCTGAACTCGATTCTGCACTATTGTTTTCCTGACATAGCAAACAAACAATCACAAAGGTCGTTTCAAACCGGACTAATGTTATCCTCAGATTAAAGCTTCTGGCGCTATTCTTCTACCTTTGATATTCAACCCTTGTTTGTTTTATCCCGAATCCACAATATTGTATTATATAAAGGCTAATATATTACAAAGTATGCCTATTCGCTTGAATATACAGACATTATCAATAGGGTGTTGTAATAAACAGTTAAATAAATCGCCAAAATAAATTTATTTTATTAATTTTTGACATCTCCCCCGCATGTTGTTCTGACAATATGTCACGACGGTGTATATTACATTCTCACATAACGCCACAGAGCTATATCAGAGAAGAGCGGATGTAGGATAATGTCCGGCTCTAGTGACGTAGCATGAGTGTTTTCGGTAACAGGTATTGGTTTTATGATGATGTAACGGTCTCCATATGTCTTATAACGCTATTAGCTTCAATCAGGACTTAAATTTTAAACGATAAAACTGGCTAAATCATTTAGTAATATTATCACAAACGCTATACAACATTTAATTGCATAAATATTTAAAAACAATTACAATAAAGAAAATTAAAGAATCTCAACCTGTTGTAAAAAGGGAAATTTAGTTGGAGATATTGATTGAATATAAACCAGTGATCAAAAATGTTAGTCTAAAAAGTAAATTCAAAACAATTAAAACGGAAAAACTTTTTTTTCGTTTTATCCACAAATAGCTGAGTTATTAAACGTATTATTTCTTGTTTGGAAAATATATTAAAAAATTATTATTTAATTATTATTACTTTTCGTAAAATAGCACACATATTTTTTACCCACTTCCCTATAGAAGTGGATGAAGATTCTTAGAGCAATTAGAAAAATCTAGTGCTACAAGTAATGATCACACATTTTCGTTATTAAATATTTGAAATGAATTAAATATTTATTTTAGAAGTCGCCTGAAGATGAAATCGATTATTTCGAAGGACTCGCACAAAACACAAATCAATATTGGAAACCCGTGTGTTCATTACTATAAACGTAGGTTTATATTTTTTAGGTTGATTCTGTTAATTCCTCTTGCTTTCATGTAAATCATTTATCAATAATGTTGGGGCTGGTGGTATTTTACTGCTAGATATTTTGCTGTTATATTTGTTTTTGTTTTTTTTACTCTTATCACTCATTGACAAGCTTAACGCCTACAACCAGCTGTATTGTGTTTCCAAGGACAATTAGAGTTATAAAATATGTCTGGATTATTTTTTATAAAAATAATTATGTAATACTGGGATAGTGCAAGAATGTCAAAACACGTGTATTGTCAAGTTTAAAAATAACAAAATCTAAGAATAACCTAAATCTAACCTAACTAATGAGTGCTATTATTAAATTAATATAATTTTTAAGGGTTCTGATGACTATCCTACGAAAATTATTTTCTTTTTATATCCACATGCTTTTTTTCAATCGAACAATAAATACTATATTTATTGCTAACAATGCTATAAGTAATTCGTAAGAAAATATGAATAAATACTTCCCATTCTTGGTTCTAGTTTGTAATATTATTAATTCAAACTTTATTTAATTTTAATTTAAGTCATAAGTGTTAATTGCAATGTAAGATAAATGGTATAATATGTGTCATGTGGAGAAGTTACCTGACATGTTCACTATTAGTTGATATTAATATGCATGCCACAAACAGTCCATATTTATGATTAGCCACTGCTCTAAATCTCCTGCATTAATGGAAACGAATATCCGTGTCCGGTTTGTGTCACTCAGTAGATAGTATCAAAGTAGCGCCCGTCGTAGTCTCATTGGTGTAGAATGTTAATCTTTATCTTTAGCACACTTATGATTTATTATTTATAAGTTAAATCTATTTAAACTAACCTTGGCAGCATTTAAAATGAAACAAATTAAAAGTACTTAGTTAATGTTATACGAAAAAGGAAATAATATATACTGCGCTATTTGATATAGCGATCAAGCAAAACGCAAACTAAAAAATGTTAATTTTAATTCGTTAGTGCTCTTGCATCTATTTTTAAATACTTCCTAGAATTTTCATTTCCAAAAATCTTACTAACTTATACAGTTTTTCATGAGCTGCACAGAAAACAGAGGAAAGCGCTTGTTGACAATTAAGTAATTATAATCAATATTCCCTACGTTAGAATTACCACTGGCAAGAGGAATCAGACTCAGAATACATTAGTTTTGATAATAACAAAATTTTACATGAATTAAGCCACATACTGGAATAATAACAATAAAATAAAGTCGCTTATATAACTTATGTATTGGTATGATCTATGACAGAAATCCTGGTGCAGTATTTGGACATCTTTCCAGTAGAATGTGTTTTACTATTTTTAGAAAATGTTTTGAGCTGAATAGATTTTTCTGGGGCTGAGGCAGCGCTTTATATAGCCGAAGGGCTAAATAGATATAATTCTATGCCACGTTTACAGTAAATAGTTTCGTATGATGACTTATTGTTAAAATATTATTCAAGTCTCATTTTGTTTGATATAAATGCATGTGGATTATTTAAAAGAATACCTTTAATATTAGGCTGTTTAATTTCTAAAATCTATACATTTCAACAAAAAACTGCATTTTCATCTATATAATTCGCACTGAATAATGAAAAAACAGGTTCAACATTGTTCTTACAGTGCAAAGTTCAAGCTCTTTTCATCGAAGACAATTGCATGTGATTTTCCTCTAACATACAATTAACATTCAACAATAATTCACCGATAACGTTGTATTGTATCGTGTATTAGGTCTCATAGTATATGAAGCGTGTCATATGATACTGCCAAATTTAAAAGCTTATCCCACAACATAAAGTAATAATCTCATAAATACTCGTATAAACAGCGTGCCTTATCTGTCAGCACAGACAATATAACTGTCCTCTCCTGTGTTATAAATAAATATATATTGTGTGTGAGCAGTATGGATAGTTTATCTTTCGTTCCAATTATTCTTCGTTGAAAATTCGTCATCCTGAAAACTAAAACATCATAAGTTATTTAAATCATGTAAGTAATAAATACAGGATATACAGGATTCAAATAACGCATGAAGAATACTCAATGGATTATTTGGTCCAAGAAACCTTCATAAGTATTATTAAACGTATTCCATATGTATTTTGATAATGATATAAAATAACTAAAATGGTATATAACAATAGACTAATTGATATTATCTTATTATAGTAGATAATACAATCCAAAACAAAGTTCTTAAATATTTATCCGAACACCATTTTTTTGTTAAAATTAAAAATTTCATTTAATTTCTTTACTAATACAATTATTTAATATTTTACCAAATCCTCTATTAAATTTTTTGAAGCGTAAAACGCTGTATATACGTTAATAACACAAATAAGAGGAAAACATCCTTAGGGTATAACTGTGTTACTTTATTTAATACAATAAATAACCAATATAGGATATGCATCCAATTACTAAGTTTATTTTATTATCTTTGCTATTGACGATCGTCAATTATGTTTAAGTTCAAACTTCACCAAATATTGCTATAACATATTTAACCTTTAAAAGCTTGGTTTTGCTGTGGATAGCTGTAGTGTTCCAAAACTGGCGCTTCGACAGGTGGGTGTGCTTTATCGTGATTGGATGAAGCTTAAGCAATCACTAATCAGTCAGATCAATCAGCGTTCAATATTCACAGTACATTCTAACAGGAATTCGTTAACGTGATGGTATCTTATTTGGTTAAGTTATTTTCCTTCTTAACAACTTCTAAGATATCTCTTATTATCCTGGTACTTTTATTGAAAATCCATACAAACAGTTTTGTTTTATCAAGGTCTGTTGCATGTTTTTTTTAATGATCTTCTTTTACAGCCCATTTTATCTGTTTGTTGATGTTTCGTTTTACTAATGTGTTCACAAACTCGTGCAGACATTAAATTCCTTTTTATGATATTGACTGAACTACATAGCATGTCATAGACTCCAAGCGTGTACACTGGAATAGTCCATCAACGCTCTCAAACAGTTTGGATATAAATGTAAAACATTCTGAAATTTAAATTATTTAATTGGTTTTTAAATAGCTTTATTAATGCGTACTATATTCTATCAATTCTCCTTTAATATCTTGTATCACGTCTTCTTCGTATTCCAGCTATCTGATACGTTTAAAGCACAAGTAATTTAAGTATAAATACGCGACTTCTGGGTTGGGTGAGATTTGTCGTTTAGATATCAATTAGTGAGTGTGGGTTTCATATATCCCGAATTTCTTATACACCCGTCTTGTATTCTCGTTGTCTGTACGTACAAAAACGTTATACATCTGAGGTTTTAACCTCATTGGTAAATGTTCTGTTGGGTCAAATGTGATTTATGTGTTGTATAAATTCATCTACGCTGTATTTTTGTGGGGCCATAATGGTTACCCAAGTAGCTAACTCATAAGTTCAGCCTCTTCTGCACTCATTCTAGTGTGATCTTTTCAAAGTATTGTTACGATAATGTGGGAGAACTTTCCAGATACACGAGCCATCCTCCGATACAAATCGAGATCCATGACAGTAATGAATGGATAATAGCGCCGTTAAAGAGAGAGCTCTCAGTGGGTTGGGACAGTTTCTTCGATACGTCCGTCCCGCCCCTCTTTACATGAGCGGTGGTTAGGCACTGTCACCTTTCTCAACTTGTCTAGTCAGTTCTGGAACTTTAATGTGCTGAAAGGCTTATAAGGAGTTGTTGCAACGCAGCAAGTTGAGTTGAGCTGCAGAAGTGAACTCGTTAAGTGACAGAACAGTGGTAATACAAATGGCAGCTGGAATTGAGGTAAAAATTTATTAACTGTGTCAGTGTTAAATAGACTTGTGTGTAAATATACAGGCAAGATAGTTAGTATTGGTATTGTGACAGTATATATCAATGAAATTTGTTAAACAATTAGTTTATTTAGAGTCAGCTTAGTTTTAAGACATTTCTTTAATTTATTTGTAAGAAAAATAAAGTTTTATTAGATTCAGTAGTTGTCGAGTGCTTCATTTAAGCAAACTCGTCACAGTATTATTAAACAGGTTTGCCAATACAGGCGTTAATGGTAATCTCATTGACGCTACAATGTCAATGCTCCCGCACTGACCCAAAGTCAGGCATGCGTTTTGCATTGTTTATTCCATGGTTTTCTTGTTGCCAACATGGACTGAATCATAAGACCAGTAAAACCAGACCCAATTTTAGACAGACAGTGCTGGTGGAACCTTCCAATGAACCTATGTGGACCATGTTCAATACAGATGTAGAAGTAGTAGGAGTGCAGCTTTACCTTGGAAATTTACTTTGCTTACATATAAATAAAAATCAGACTTCACTATCAGCAACACCAGTGGAAAGGTTCCGGTTTATAATCAGCAAATTAGGGAAAGAAATAGCTTATATTAAAATTGTAAATATGCTCAGTAAGTTTTATTCACTAAACATGAAAATGTGTCAATGGTTTTGTTATTATATATTTAGTAGTTTAGTAGTTTACCCTAAAATAATTATCAAGGTTTGTCAGGAAAGCAACAAAAGTAGAACTAAACTTGTTCCTCTTAATCTTGCAGCACATTGTAATTATGGAATACAGATGAATGGAACTGACATTGACACTGAGCTTCTCTGACATCAGTAATCAATCAACAGGTAACACACTGACTTCTTGATGAGCAATGTTATCAAGCATTTGGACATTGGAGAGAACTTTTTTGCTCGTAGTACCATTTGATTACATGGTGTTTTATGATATACAAATGGAAGATAATAGAATAGTATAGAGCATTCCATTAGGATTATACTAGGTTTTTAAATATAATTTCTTATATATAATTGTAATACATACATAATACAGTTAATGAATTTACATTTCCATTGTAATATTGCTGAAATAAAATATTATTGTTATAGAGGTCATTTGTTAACACTTTAACTATCGAACGGTGCAGTGTTTGATCTTCTTTTCTTGTTGTTTTAAATCATAATAGAAAAGATAAAAATTACATAAGCTTTATTTAACTTAGTAATTTGTATAATATTTTTAAACAAAAATTTTAGTAACAGCAGATGAAAAGAAACGATAACTGTAAGATTAGTTTCGTAGGAAAGTAGAGCGTATTTTGTACGAGTTAGTGTTAAATAATGATTGTTGCATATTGAAAAAATGAAACAAATTGCTAGTCTATATATATATATATATATATATATATATATATATATATATATTATAAACATTTTATCAATAATCACTTGAATCGTAAAAAAAATAATTCTAACTATAGCAATCCTTTTAAATATTTTACACAATCAATTAAAATTCAAGAAAATGCCTTTCAAGTATGTATTATTTTAGATTGAACCAAATTTCTAAACCTATTCTTAGAAGAAAGGACAAGCCACAAGCATTGTTATATGACACAAGCTATTGGTTTTATGCTGATCATATGGCCTCGTTACCCGCCAGACTCCATAACGGCCACCGCTGTAATACAATATCTTGTGTGGATCATACACCAACACTACAGTTGTTGTACACTACAGTTTTGTACCCATATATAAAAAATCACACCACACAAAAAACTATATTTTGTGTTATATAAAACCCTGAAATAATTAAATGTTAGTTGTGCAATGCAAAGTATTAATATGCATAATAATCATTCTTGAATAACTTTGGGGTTTTATTCACTATTAAAAATGGACTACTATCTTAAATTAGACAAATTCATAAGATTACATATACGTTATCTGTATTTTGGTGCATTTGAGACTGATGATGTCTACCTTTACAAATCTTTACGAACTGCAGTACTGAGAAATAAATAGATAATCTTAAAATGATCTAGACTTTATTTTATTTTTTTTTTTTTACTTTATTAACTTTGTTATTTATGTGTAAGTAGCACTTACCCGCAGCTTCACACGCAATCTTTCACGCCGAATAATAGGCAATGTCACAGGCATGTCCATTTAAATTGTATACAAAACCCTCTAAAGAAAGTAATAGCAACCGAAACATATTCAAATATCAGCAAATCCATAACCTAATTGTTATTAGAATTAAGGTTTGGATAGCAGCAATTTAGGGCTCTTAGTTGAAAGAATAAAAAAATTATAAACAGCCTGCCAACTAAATACTGAGTAGTATTTTACTGCATTTCTTGTACCTAATTGAATAGCCCCAACGATTTCAGTTATACTTGAACTATTTTAAACCTTTGTGTAGGAACTCTAAAATCAAAATTTTCTTAATGAAATCACTAAAGTTGTAACAGGATAGAGTCTTTTGATATTTTAAGTAGGCATACATCCTATGTGATCAACGTAGGACATGGACGTAGGTATTTATCAGGTAAAACAAATGTTCTGTCAATGTAAGAGTGGAAAGGCTAAAATATAATTCTTTAGTGATATTCTGGTTTTAATTAAGTTTTATAAAACAAAACATTCTTTTCAGGATCAGACCTTAGAATGTATTTACATTACATAAATACAGCGACATAAAGATATGAAATGTTTTAACTGCCCGATTAATTAATAATATTTACAATTTGTTCGTTTTCATAAAAGTAAACGTATGCCTAATTGCTCGCAGCCTTTTATTATACCCTCGGTAATAGTTTTTCGGAAGTATCTTGATGTAAACATGATACTGTATGACCTCACTTCACAATTACTGTTCGCTACAATATCCTACACCCTTGGTTTAGTCTAAGAATTATAACAGTATTTATATACTTAATAAGTATCGTATCCGTCATCATTGAAACACAGACGCGATGTCCCTTCGCCGATTTTCTGTCATACAAGTATGCATATATTGCATTTCTGCATTGCTTTTGGTTTCATTTGCTATGGTAATGGGTTCACTGCGCTCTCGCTTTCCTAAAATTGTAGTCACGGAGTGAATGTTTCGTTGAAATACACCAATAGTGCTCTATGACTCCGTTTTTGTTCCTTCAGCTACTGTAAATATAGCGTCCCACAATATCATAGGAAACCAATTTCTGGTACCTTATGTACACATTCTCATCTCCTTCAGTGACTCTGCGTGTCTGTGAATGTACCAGCTGTAAAAATATCACTCATATTTATATTTAATGCATTTTCTTTAAATTTATTTGAAAAGTATTTGCGATTGGTATTTAAGAAGTTGTAGCTGACTGATTATCAAATATACAAACTTTAAAATATCTTATTTATACTCTTTGATATAATATTAACTACAAATTATTATCATAAATTAACTGCTTTTTCGCAAGAGAATTAAGTCTTGCTCATTACAACTCTTGATTTGGAAGCAATCATAAAAACAAATTTGAGCATTGGCTGATAAATAATCAAATGTTATTATCTGATCGATGTTTAACTGCGTAAAATGTCAGTAATAGGAACCTCATGATAGGAAAAGTGCCAGGAAGGCCCTACATTTTCTTATTTACGATCATATTTAAGAATATAATTCAACAATTCCAAATTTAACTGACTTATATCAAATATATATATATATATATATATATATATATATATATATATATATACTTTTTCAATAAAAAACGTATTAAATGTTATGTAATTTATTATTTGTTGTTATTCTGTGTATTTAGGAACGTATTATTTATATTTATCATTTATTCCTTTACTAATTTTCGAGTTTATAATATACTAGCAGTTTCCCGCGGTTTGACAGGCAAATTTTGATGCACCGTAGTTAATTTTACCTTGTTTCCTCGTCCAAGACAAAATATACACTTTAGAGACAATATATAGGTTTGAGAATCATACTTTAGTCATAAAGCGTTTACTTAAAGCTATTGATATTTATTTGCAATCAAGCATATTTCTAATAACACATTTGGGTTTCCTTTGTTGCCTTAATCGAGAATATATATACACATAATAAGGTCTAAGAAGCCTATTTCTGTCGTCGACCGGTTTAATTTCATGGCATTTTAAAATAAATACCGCACAGTAGTGATGTTTCAAATTAAACTACCAGACATTGCTCCATATATTTTTTCACAAACGCTGAACAAAATGTGACTTTCAACAGGAAATTTTTACTAAATAAAGGGAATCTTTTATAAGTTTAGCAAAATTAACACGATAAAACATAGAATACAATCATCAAAGGAACGTAATACCAACTGCTATTAATCCAGGAATTTAATAGCAATCCAATGTGTGCCGTATTGGACAGAGTGAGACTTAGTGGTTCGTTTGTTTATACAGGTCAACACTGCCCCATGCAATCATTCGAAATTAATTTCCGAACCGATTGAAACAATTTTATTTTGTCACAAGAGGCTGAAAACGTGAAATAATATCAAACTAATCCTTTTTTATGAAATTGCTATCATTTATTTTTATCTTTTCAGTAGATTTAATAAAAAATGACAGGGACAATTACAATCAAAAAATCTTTTGTGAATACAACAATGAACGCATAACCAATTAAATAAAAAGAAAGATCTGTTTTATACAGAAAATATAACTATTTTTATCACGGAATTCAACGTGTTTTTTTTTTTGAAGAATTTTTTAAAACAAAGAAAATTAGATCTCCAACAGGAGAAAAGAATACTTTGGTCATCAAGTTCTTTGTAACACAATATCTTAAAGAGGAGTTAACAATACCCCTGGTAACACAATAGATTCCTTTCCTCCTTACTTCTCCTCAATTCACTACTCCGATGTCTCTTGACAAGAATTAAAACTCTTCTAAAAAAATCACAACAGTGGTCTGGAGACGGTTTTAAATTTGTGTCATTTCTGCCAAACAATCACTTAACTTTCTTTTATTGAATTGAAAACTCTGAGTATATCTAATTCGAAATTACTGACAATTGTATTAAAATAAGAAATTATTTTTAATTCAAGTTCTTCTCCTCATGTCCAGATTCAAACATGGGTTTCCATATAATAATATTATTTTGTTATTGTTGATCATTAACTTCATTGATATTCATCATCTTAATTCATCATGTTAGTAAATAGTATAGTATACGAGTACTATGCAATTACTGGCAAACAATTTTTTACAAATTAAAAAGAACTTAGGACCCGATTTTAAAGTCTGTTTGTTAACATCAAATCTGCCAACATAGAGTTAAATCGTTTACTAGGACCGAAAATAAAATTGAAACATCCCGCCAGTGTCAGAAGTGTCCATTTATCTTGTAGTATTATTAAAACAACCTTTTAATACAGAGTAATATCCGTGAAAGGTGACAAAAGTTGGGTAGAGTTACTTCAACCAGAACCAAAATGTGGATTTATCCTTCACGGATACTCCATAGCAAAATACTGATATAGTCCGAGACAGTGAGCTGCATTCTTAACCGATGAAGAAGGAGGAGAGGTATTTGATAAAAAATGAGCTTTGTAAATCATACGGTTATCTACACTTAAAGTGTGTTTAAACAACACGGCAAGAAAATTTATAATTTCTATAGTGAGATTTAACTCTGGCAACTCTGGTCATTTACCTGGGATGTCTGGTGTCCTTCAGGGGTTGCTACTTGGCCCTTATCTTTGCAATGTTTCCATTAATGATATTACTGAAAATATTGAATCTAAATTTGTGTTATATTCCGATGATATTAAACTGTTCTATTCAATAAAATCACCATAAAACTTTGGTTTTCATCAATGGTCTCTTGATCATGTTTCACATTGATGTGAAAATGTCTGTAAATTTTCATAACTATAAATTAATAACGTTCAGTAGAAGTAATCACACATGTTTAACAACTACACAAAGTCTTTCTGGAAATGTCTGAAGACATAAGGGACCTTGGTATTCATCTCACTTCTACTTTGCCTTGTCAACTGCTCGTCGATTATATCTTTAGTAGAGCTAGTAGAGTTCTTGTCTCATTAACAGAGTAACGAAGACTAGGTTTCTGCACGATCTTTCATCCTGTTGTATAAATCCTTCGTACTTCAAGCCTTAGATTATGGCGGTGTGTTTGGAGACCTTACCAAATTAACCATATAATTAGAATTTAAGTAATCCAACTTCGCTTATTTCAACTATTGGGGTCCTTGCTTGGCTATAATTCTTGAAATTGCTTGTTAATTGCCTGCTCTTGTTGGTCTTCAATTTTCAACCACTAGAACATCGGAAAGCTGTAGCAGATACCCCTTTCTCTTTAAATTGGTCCATAGAATTTTCAACTGTCCTGAACGTCTGCAGCTCACCGATTTTGGGATAACTGGGTCAACTATATCTACTGAAATATTTATGAGAAATACCTATATCACTAATTGTAGCCCAATTTCACGTATAATAAGTCTTGGAATGCTAATTCAGGATTGTTTGACATTCATTATGATAGTCTACATCAATTCAGGAAGATAATAAAAAATCGAGATATGGTAAATATCTGGGTTGACGAATTCCTTTCCATCCCACTCCTGACTTCTTCCTCCACCTTATAACATGCACACCATTGTTTATTATATTTTTGTTATTATTATATTTATTTATTTATGCTATTTATTATATTGTCCTGTTATTTACTTACTGTTATATCTAAATATAATTATATTGATATTGTATATATTTCTGTTATTGCTTCATATAAGGATTTTTTATTTAGTATTCAATATTTAAATTCATACTTAACTTCTATTTTCTCATTATTATTATATTGTTATACGTATATTTATTAAGGTTCATAATTAGAATTATTACCATATAGTTTGTATTCATGCTGTTTTCTTGTTTAAAAAGGCATTCCCGTTTCTCAAATAAATAAATAAGAGAGGACTGCCGGCTCTAGATCCCCTTTCATTGATGCAAATAATATGTTCAGTGTGACTGTATATTCAGAGAAACAGACACACAACAGAACGTATCCTCAAAATAAAATGCACTCCACTTATTGCTACGGACACTTGAAAAGTGTTGTTTTGACATGAAAGAATAATTTGTCCTGGTGTCAGTTACACAGAGTCATGTTGATGTAAACAGACTGTACGTCACAGAGGGTTGAGAAGGGCGGAGCGTGGATTCTGTCAACCCTCGATTTACTTTTACTGACAATGGCACAGACAGCTGGAATTTACGGATTTATTTATGGAAACTCCAACTGATACCACAAACTACAACTTACATGAACTATGTTATTTTTGATACGATTGCTTTAAGTACCCCTTTTGTTATTTTAAAGCCTTATAACCATAAGTTTAAAGATATATTATATAACTTAAATATATTCTCCTTTTTTATGTCTAATAATAATTTATCTTGAAAATAAAAATAATTGTAATTTATTTAGTTACTAAAACAGTTTCAGTATACAAAATCTGATTTAGAAATTTATTTTAGCAGGGACAGGACAGAAGTTTACAATTTGTTCTTAATATTAAATTAATATTACATATTAAATTATGTTTTGAGGTTTTGCTACACTATCAGAACAACGAGGCCTTTTGTACTACACAAATGAACCCAAAATTTAAATTTCGTTTTTTAAATTTTTTTCTTCATAGAGGGAAAGCTGTTTGGGCGTAATTTATCGATCAAAATAAAACTGTAGATTTCATAAACTTTTACGCAATAGCGCATGAGCAAATAGAAGGATAAATTCGTTACCGAAAGAAAATATCATACAAGATGCTGATACGAGCCTACTTCGCAAAACTTCAAATAGTATATTAACCACAAATACATTGTAGCCAACATGCCTCATATATTTGAATAGTTAAAAACCAAACAATTAATCTCGTATAGAATATTATTAACAATGCACAAAAATGGAATTTATTTAGTTTTTATATTTGTCAAATGTCTGTACATATATACATATATGTTTAAGTGTTTAAATATGTGTAGATTTAATCTTTCTCTTTATGTATGAATTCAATAATTCGTGATTGAATATTTTATTTTATTAATAGAATTCACCAGTATCATTGAATAGTCCACAATATCAGAAAACAATTTCTTGAATATCGAGGCTACGATGTACAGTTTTTAAGAAAATCGAATTGGAACATAACAGGATGGAGGTGTAACTTCTACTACTTGTAATTTATTACTTAATTTCCTTGTTGAGACTATAATGGGGAGTGTATGCCATTTCCAAAACATAAAGTAAAGCCCAAAGAAGATAAGCTTTCAAATAATTGAAGCATACTTGAAGTGGCTCTGGTTGAAATAACGTCATAAGACATATAGGGCATTAAAACAAGAATACTTTCACAAGACTTCACATAAGAAAGTTTGATTTACTCATGGCTTTTTAGGCAATAGTAGGCTACACACTTGTTCAGATTTAATCAATCCGCATGTGTAAATAAAGCATCTACAGAATAGTTTCTCACCATATACCATATCTTAAAAATAAAACTGTTGTTTATGTATAATGGTAACTAAAACCGTGGCTCTATCTATTTCCCCAATTTTACAGAAGATTTAGTATTAAGCAGCTTGAGAGTCTCCGCCTTCAGGACTGTTAAGTCTTCATTATTATAACCATTTTTGCCGCAATGCAAGAAACAACATTTAAACAATTCTGCTTCAAATTTTGGTTTTTCAAGACACACTTGAATGAGAGGAAAAAGTTTAGAGTATTTAATCGAGATCATAAATTCCTGTCTTTCTCGCCAACACCATAGCCACTAACGTTAGCCACTAAATTAACAAATAATACATAAAATTTTATTTAGTTATCATATATTAACTTTATTATACTAGTCCAATGGCATATTTGTAAACAATTTACATTATCACTTCACGACAACCACGTATGTGTATGAGGCTTGTGGCTTCATTCATTAGATATGAGTACGAGTAAAAATGATGGATTAATCTTTATATTGTTATATATACACCTGCCAACGATGTTTTCAGGTTTAAATGTTTGCCTATAGTTTATTAGGAGATGCAGTATTAACTAACTACATAGATTGCAGCAAAAGGAGAACCCCCCTAATGGTCATGTACAGCTTAACCTAATCAGATTTACAATGGAAAATTTCAATTTTCGCACGAACATACGGTCTAAGCAACCCTTTATTTTATGTATTTTAACGACATTAAAACCTGTATATCTTCTATAAAATAACTATAGAATGTTGTAACTTCCAGAGAATATAACGCGGAAAACAATATTTGTTTTGAGCAGAGGCAGTTTCAGGAAGATGGGCTGGAAACAAGAGCATATCATCATCATAAAACCAGTATGCTTATCATAAAGTCCCTTGAAGCAGCGGAACTTGGATAAAGGACAACCAATCCTCTGCTTGAGATGATTTCCTTAATATTACGTATCTGTAATATTTGTAAATTTACAATTACAAAGTAATATTTGTAAATTTAATGCGGATTGATTGCATCTGAACAAGTGTGTACTATTTCACTTTGTTGATTGCAATAGTTTGATATTAAGTATTAGTACTGGTAAACTTTAGTTTGTAAGCCAGTGGCTTTGATCGAGCACATACACTCCTACCATGTATACACTTATATACAGCAGAGTCAGCGTGCACGCTAGCGTTAGCCAGTGGCTTTGATCGAGCACATACACCCCTACCATGTATACTCTTATATACAGCAGAGTCAGCGTGCACGCTAGCGTTAGCCAGTGGCTTTGATCGAGCACATACACCCCTACCATGTATACACTTATATACAGCAGAGTCAGCGTGCACGCTAGCGTTAGCCAGTGGCTTTGATCGAGCACATACACCCCTACCATGTATACTCTTATATACAGCAGAGTCAGCGTGCACGCTAGCGTTAGCCGGTGGCTTTGATCGAGCACATACACTCCTACCATGTATACTCTTATATACAGCAGAATCAGCGTGCACGCTAGCGTTAGCAGGTGGCTTTGATCGAGCACATACACTCCTACCATGTATACTCTTATATACAGCAGAGTCAGCGTGCACGCTAGCGTTAGCCGGTGGCTTTGATCGAGCACATACACTCCTACCATGTATACTCTTATATACAGCAGAGTCAGCGTGCACGCTAGCGTTAGCCGGTGGCTTTGATCGAGCACATACACTCCTACCATGTATACTCTTATATACAGCAGAGTCAGCGTGCACGCTAGCGTTAGCCGGTGGCTTTGATCGAGCACATACACTCCTACCATGTATACACTAAAACACAGCAGACTCGGCGTGTCGATTATAACACAAAAAAGCAATTACTACTACCTGAGTGTCATCTTCTTTTTGAAAAAGTTAATTTTTGGTCATCAAAATAATTGCATAAAAAAATTATCTTAGAAAAAAGTTTTAATGAATTCATCCTGAAGACATTATTTGCAAAATATTTTTTATACACGGCCCCCAGATTCTTCGCCGGTCGTGACCCTAAGATCCCAAAACCATTGGTACGCAAAATTGTATATACATTACCAAACGACAGCAATAAGTTAGCAAAGGACAAAATATTTGTATAATGACTTTTATTATTAATTAATTTAAAAATGAGTGAGTATACCGTAAGGTAATAAAAATAAAAATATAATATTATATTTTAAAATTAATAGAGTCGTTAACTTTACTTACAAATTTACTACTTAAAAATATGCACAAGAATAGTCTACAAAACACTTTTAAGTTTCAGTTATGTATTCTTCTTTGATTATTCTTCAGTCTACTCTGGTAGCCAACAGGGGCACCTTGAAACAGTGATCTGTCTGTGAGCCATCATTATTAAAAAAAATCATTGACGTGATATGCTGTGTATATCGCGTAACTTAACTAATAAATTAATGTAATTTAATTAAAGGTAGTATTTTATGTGATAGTAGAATTGAGCGTGGAGCGTGGAAAGTATTGTGACAAAATTTGGATTCTCAACTATATTCTAGAGTTATTAATGATAGGTATTTTCTAATAGAGCTTTATAAAATATTCAAAACTATTTGGAGTATGTTTACATTGGTAGTAGTAGTAAGTGGTTTCCACAACAGAAATCGTGTATAAAAGAAAAGTGCAGACATACTAACACCCTCTCCACCACATCCGGAATTGACCTGGTGTCACTTACTGTGTACACGTGATCTGTAGTTTCCAAAGTATGTATTCCTAAAACACTCCAGGTTAGTGAGCTTGGCAACGGGACAATGATGGGGTTGATTTTCAACTCGCAGACTTCTACAAACCTAATTTTGTAAAATGTGAATTAGGTAAGACATTTGCTTTGCTATAATTGTGTGAATAAAGGAGGTCCAATTTTTTGTCTTGTAGACTTTTAAAAAACTAAATAATATTTACTTTTATATGGACTTTTACATTCTGTTTGCACAATAAAATCGTCACATCAAAAAATAAATTATATTATAAATTCCAAATAATGACTCGTACATTATAAAGTGCATGCTGTTAGAAATTACAGATGAACTACAACGAAAACTGCTTTATTATTAAAGACCGCTCAGAGAGACTTGCGCAAAGGGCGCTTTATGAATGGGATACCATACAGTTCTTTTGAGCCCGACACTACTACTGGTTCCATTCATGCCTTAAATATTTCATTAAAAAACCAGAACCTTTACTCGTTGTTTTATATATATATATTATATATATATATATATATATATATATATATATATTTGATTTGATAATGCATGATCCTAAGTAGTATCTGAAGTAATAGAACATTTGAGAACTATACTAAATAAATTATTAAAAAGTAGCGGTTTACTTAAAACCGAATCATGCATTATACAAATTAAAAGTTTATATTTATTTGTTAACATATAGGCATATGCCTGTAAGGCGTAAGGTGTACTTTTATTTCTATGTTAGCAATGTATTATTATTTATATTTTTATATTATTCTGCAAACTAATATTAAATAATATTTGTATCATAAAATAAATTAATGTGATGGTAAATAACACTTACTGTACAAAGAATATTAGTATACTTTTTGTTAAACGTTACATGAAGAGAAATAAGTTGGAAGTCACTTTGACAATATCGAAATGAAAAACCACTATTTAAATTTTAGTGCCTTCTACTGGAAATCTTCTCCTGTGCAGTCTTAAAGTACGTGTAAAACAACAGAGGTAGCAGATGAATTCAGCCATTTTTTTCGTACCTAAAATTCAATACATTAGGTCTTTATTCATAAACATCCTTAGCCTGTATCTCTTATAAACACGGGCTTATTTCCCTTGAACTTAATTTCCAAGTAAACCGAAAAGATATTTTAAAATTAATTTTACCTCGAAAGCTTAACAATATTTCTTAATTTAAATAATACCTGTGATCACAATCGAAAACATATTATTTATTATTTAAAATAATCTGAAGATATTATTAGCGGAGTTAGAATCAAAATACCACAGCATTTACTCTGTTGCTGAATTTAAATTATGATCTCACTTTTATATGCACCGTTTTTTACAAATACTATATATTTGATAAAAAGCTGAAAGTGATTTAGATATTTGTGAGTCACATATTAAAAATGTAAAACCGTAAATTTTATGCATTGTGTTCTGTATCATGTCACACAGTATGTGAAGCGTAAGTGCTATGATACTGCTAACTTTATAAGCCTCTCCCACACCATAAAGTAATACTGCCATAACTATAAACAACGCCTTATCTGTCAGCACAGACACTATAACTGTCGTCTCCTGTGCAATAAATAAACACATATTGTGCCCTGCAGCGTGAGCTGTGTGAATAGTGGACCTTTCCCTCCTAGTTGACGGATAATATACAGCTATTATCCTTCCTAAAAAACTTATCGCCATCTTTTTTGTAAAAGAATACTCATCTTTAGAATTACATAACCAATAAATTTAATAAACGTTATTTTTTATTATGTGCATGAAGACCGTTTTATCTATGGATTACTTTGGTTTATTGATGCCAAATATTACATCATATTCTAGGATCGCGTTTGAACAAATCACAAAAATTAGTACAGGATATATTACTAAAATGTTTGTTACTACAGACTTAAATATATACATTTAAATGTTTTTCGGTGTTTTATGAATCGACTTGGTGGCAGAGGGTATAGTAGAAGTGTGCATCCACCGCAATAAAATATTTGATAAAAGTAACAAACTTCTTCGATAAGATAAGTTTAAATTAAAGAAGTTAGATATAAACAATCATCAAAATTAAAGACCTTAAATATTAATTTGTACTACATTTAGAACATTAAAAGTGCAAAGACTTTTAAATCTAATACATATTGGGTTTTTTTAAAATTACATTTAAGCCTCTATATTTTTAACCCATAATATTATTAAAGCAAGAATATGTCACATTATCATGAAATACTTTAGTTTTATTGTAATGTTAAATTTTTATTTAGCTCATAATTACAACTTAAAGTACGCAAAGTTCTATCCAGCCCAACTAAACCCAGAAAGAAATTTGTGTGTATACAATGTTACTATTTATAAGTTATAGAAGCTATAGTAAGCATTGACTCGTATAGCACGTATAGGCACTATGATTTTGTTATTCAGAAAACTTCTATGAAAAAATTATATAAGGAAAATGGAGCCGTACACCCGGCTCTTAATGCCTTTCATTTCTGTAAAAATAAGTTCAGTATGTACATTTAGTGAAACAGCCACATAAAAGAACTAAATCTTAAAATAGAATACATTTAAATTTATACCTGGAACACTCGTAAAGTTTTGTTTTGACATGAGGGAATAAATTGTCCTGGTGTAAGTTACACAGAGAGTCATGTTGATGTAAACAGACTGTACGTCACAGAGGGTTGAATGTGGTGAGAAGGATGGGGACGACAAGTCTGTCAACCCTAGATTTACTTTTACTGACAATGGCAGACACAGTTGGAATTTCAAGCAATTCTTTATAGAAACTAAAACTGTTTTATATTTATTTGTGCTTATTGTGACTTGTTTTGACTTTATCAGAAACAAATTATGTCTGATCTCAGTGATTTATAGAAATATGATTTATAATGATGAATTACATTATTTCTGATACGACCGTTTCAAACATTCATTTTGTTATTTAAAAGTATAATAACTGTTTGATAAAATATTATGAATTTCAAAATTCATATAAATATAAGCATCTTGACAGCAATAATAGTTAACATTTATTTAGTTACTAATATAGAACTGAAAGAAGGAAAGAACCATGGAAGTTATTTTTATGCATTTATTGTGGTAGAACTAAGGAATTTTTAATTGGATTATAATAAATTAAAACCCAAAATTTTTAACTTCTTGTGTTTTTATATACAGGGTGTAACAGAAAGGTTGGGCTGGCTATGTATTTTCAAATTCTATATGTGATTCTAAGGTAAAATTGAAGAATAATTTTTCCATTTTCTACTTCGTTTAGCTCCTAGCCATCATTTCCTTTTTTATAAACAAACTATTATCTATAAAACTATAAAAGCTAAAGAAACCAAATTTGGCACATAGATTTTAATTGATAAGACGAGGAAAATAATTTCGTTATTTGTTTAGTATTAACAAAATGGCGTCTGATGAAAATTTTAAAAGTCAAGTAACAAAAAAAAAACAGTGTATTTATAAAATGTAGGCATTAAATATTTGGAGAATATTATTGCATTTCCAGCGGTGCAAGTTTCAACGAACTCCATCAAGGCATATACGAACACAACCTCTTTAAAGGTAGGCTTGCACAAACTGTGAGCAGAAAACGTTTACACGAAACCAGCATAGAAAGCCTCAGATATCGGAAACTGTCCGAAACGTGGGTCCAAAAACAGCTGAAAGTCCAACACACTATGAATGAGATTTTTTAGACGCTACGAACTCCATGGAAATAAATTAATACAATACAGCATTTCAAATTGTGCAGTTTTTAAACTAGACGAGACGTAATTAGATCCTTTTTTACCGATTAGACTTTAGAGAGCTATATAAGTATATAGGTTTTTTTTATCGAGACCACTTTATGTACGTATAGTAATGTACGAAAAGTGTTTAAGACTACATCCTATTACATCGTAAGCGCTTTCGCTAAGTAGGTAATATAAGGGCATGGACTTTCAAAATTGCGTGCTAGGGCCCGTGTACCAGCTAGTAACGGGTAAATTACGAGCACATCAGCTGATCTACTCTTCACTTCCTCATGATATACACCTACTATATTCAATTAAACATTATTATTACTACGATTAATTAAAACTAAAACCAATGGAATAGCAAATAAAAATAGTTGCAGGGTAAAATATATTTAACCGTATAATAACAGTTTTAATTGTAGTGAATAAACTGCAAATCCAATTACAGTATAAATTTTATTAAATAAAGACAGAATGTAATTAAAAGAACACTTAGTTTACATTATCTTGTGCAATCTAATTTCAACTATCCCGGACATTTATTACGTTGAACCATTATAACTTCGGACTAGCACTAATAGCTAATTTGCATTGTATAAGTACACAACCTGGTTTTTCTTGTAGTCGATTCAGGAATGTCCTCTAAGAAAGAAAAATGAAAGAAAGACACGTTAGTTCTGGTGTAGAGCAAACTGGGAGTGTATCAAAAGAGTTAAAAAATTAAAAAATAATTTTTCCTCGCGTCAAATTATTCTTGTCCTGACACACTTAAAACCAAATTTCAGTCACGTAAATTAATATTGAACCAGCATCAGTGAACCAAATGCAGACACTGTTAGAGGTCAACAATTTGTCACTTTTTATAAACTTTTCTGATGATGATGTAACTTTTATTTATGTGTCTGAGTTTCCAGCTAAGTAAGAAATGAGCTATTTTCTTATTTTAACCCCTTTAATTCCTTCTTAGGAGAAATTCCTTAATCGATTTCAAAATAAACCAGATGGTATGCGTATTTATGATAATTGGCTCTCGTCTCCTACACTGCAAGCATTTATCCATCATAGATGATAAGTATCATTTTTATTAAATCACCTAAATACTCATTTACTAATATCACTTTCTCTGAAACACATAATAAAAAGATCTGTTTCGTTTAATGTATGAATATATGTATATATATATATATATATATATATATATATATATATATATATATATATATATATATATATATTACTGATTGTATTACATATAATACTCTACAAATAACAGTTTCCCGCGGCTTCGCAAGCAATTTCATGTTGAAAAATAGTACAATATATTCACGTATTCTTTTCTTCTATCACATTCTAAACACTCCTGAGATAATTGATAGTCATTCCTTCGTGAGCCTCTTGGGCGCATTATGAAGGTATGTACCATATTTCCTGCCTCTATCTTTCGTGGTTTTTGCTAGGTGTTGATAAGTTATTCAGTACAATCAATTTATAAGGATGAATCTCGATAAACTAATTAAATTATAAAGAATCAAATTCGGTTTGTTAAAATTAATTTTCTGTCTAGGATATTTCTAGTATTATTGTTTAGTTTGCCTTGTGCTCCGATCAAGAAAATATATGAACGAAATCCAATTTCGATCAAAAAGCGTTTTTTTTCGGCTCTTTTCATTTATCTTCGATCTGACCTAATTTGATTACCTTATGTGCAAACAATCACGGCTTTGTACTATGAGGTGGTTTTATAACAGCGTTTAATAGTATTTTCATTGCATTAGATCATTTGTTTGATGATCATTGATGCAATCTAAATTTAAAGTAGGCAATAACTTTGTCTATGCAATCTGCATTACTCTACTGATCAAGCACTTTACAATAGGACAAATAGGAAGAATAATTTTCTAAATTTTCAATGTAAACAAATGTTTCTGCCTCTTTGATGAACTTCAGCTGAAAGTATTAACAGTTGTTAAGTATCAAATCACTTTGTATTACGTGTCGTAGCGCAGTCTACCGGATCTAATGTGAAACATTTCAAAATCAATTACTTAGAAATAAAAAATTTATTAAAAAACATTTTTCAATGGACCAAATTATGAATATAAACAATTCCCAAATCCCCTTCAACACATTCAAAAATTTCGATAAAATCGGTCCAGTCGTTTAGGAGAAGTTCATTGATACACACACACACACACACTATAAATAAATAAATATATATATATATATATATATATATATATATATTTATATATATAAAGATTAGTGTCATCATATTAGAGAAAATATTACATAAGATAATTTCGTTTATGTTTCATCCTTTACAAAACCAGCTATCGGCATCGGTTTAAAGGTGGCAAGAGAAGATGGAAGCTGTTATTATTACTCAAGCCTATTGTTGCCTCTTCCTTGAAGATATTACGTTACAAGGGTCAGGGTATTGGAATGTTGATTTCAATTTATTTCCCCTTTAATAATACTTTTCTCAGGTCAAAGATCAATGACGGCCCGATTTCATTATTGAAATATGAGGAAAGCTAACAGAAAACCTCGCTACGCCCAGCGGCTGGACCCAATTTGCAGGTTGACAAACTCAATCGATAGAAGAGAAACTAAGTTCAATAAGACAGGTTGAATGGAAGTTACATTTAAAAGTTTCACATTTGCAGAAGCTTTTGATTTACGGAATTCAATTATAGAATCTAATTGCCTCTAACAATGCCGTTTTAACCTATAAAACTTCATTGATTCAGAAATCAATAATAATAATACATTTTCGAATTGCATGACAATTAAGCAATATTCTATTATAATGATTTTATATGCATCGAATTGAGCAACTACTTTAGCACAGATCATTGAAAACAGATATACTTAGAGTAACAATCTATAGTGCCAACAAAAATGTATAATGTATTATTAATGTATAATGTATAAATGCATTACATGTTTTCTCATGGCAATTCTTATAAATGATGGAATGATAGAATCGCTCGATATTCGCTCAATTTTTAGTCACACGTTTATATATCTGATCAACAAATTTTGTTTCTAGAACATCAATTCGACTATACAGCAAATTTATGAGGTAAGTACATGTACTAATATTTCATAAGATACATTATCATTTCATACATTATCAAAGAGAGCAGTCCGAAAATATGCATAGTATACTTCTGGAGTGTTTCCTTTGATAAAGTATGACACGAAGTCTTCCCACATCACGCAACATTGGATGATCTGTTTTAGAGCTATACGAGACTTGTAGTAAATTAAATTCAGTAGAGTTAGAATACCGCAGGGCTAAGTTTATCTCCCATGCTTTTGCTCCGGATCTACTCTAGTCTCTACATAAATACCACAGTCTTCATAAGTATAACGATTGTTATTAATCATCAATGGTCCACTGGATCATTACATATCAATATTGTACACGTGGGTATGTTGCAGGCATAACAGTACACCATTATTAAGTACAATCAAGGATATATTTTGGAGGGCTAACTTCAATTTAATATATTACCCTCGTTATGCTTCAATTGTTAATTAGTTTTTTGTCGCTGTATGAAACAAAGTTTGTACAGTTACAAATAAAAATTAAAAGTTGAATATAATCGACAATTCCACATGTCGAAATACTAATTTTACTTGTAGCCATAAATGTATCGTTCGTGTGTGAAGCATCATTGTAGAAAATGAAATGTGTAGTTAGTTTTTATAAATCATATTTATAAAATTTGATAAATGGAAGATAACATTACCCTTTTACAACTTTAAAGCATCAACTACTAAGCAACTAAGCATCAAATATATGTCAAAGAGTTTTTAATATCTTTTTAACATTAACGCTTTTGAGCAATATCAACAATGGATCGTTTTGTTTTATAGTTCCATTGAAAACATAAAGCCATTTCTCATTTATCAACAAAATTATCGATACTGTTGTCTATAAAACCTTTCAGCGTAATGGAACGCCAAATGCTGCATAACAAATGTAACAACTGTATGAGTTAATGTACTCTTAAGTGGAGTTCATAAAGTACCCATAACTCACGCGTTTAACGTCAGAGCCAGGCACACTACAAATATTGCTGTACAGTATTAAGTACAGAATTAGTATAGAATTATAAACACAGTCACGACTTTCAGCCACTATACTCTAGTAATTTTTAATGTTGTTTAGTTGCCTAAAAATGTTAATTAACCATTCCCATTACTTTCTGATAAAAATGTATGCTTAGATGCCGTTTCACACATAAAAGGAATCTATGACAAAAAGAAAGAATATTTTCTGTACACGAGATCAGTGGATATATTTTTGCATAGCAGACCGTAGGCCCCAAATATTCAATAAATATTAAAATTAATATTATCAAAATATACTAAACCGCGTGTTAGTTCCAAATATCGTATACACCTGCAAAAATTCATTGTTCAAATCTCTAGAGTACCAAAAGAAATCCAATGGTGCAACTTATTATTGTAACCCATACTCACACATACAGAGTAGAGATATATATTAACGGAGAAAACATCACACGAAAATGTGTGTTTTCTGCTGATATTATGTGTGTGTGTGTGTGTGTGTGTGTGTGTGTGTGTGTGTGTGTGTGTGTGTGTGTGTGTGTGTGTGTGTGTGTGTGTATGTGTGTGTGTGTGTGTGTGTGTGTGTGTGTGTGTGTGTGTGTGTGTGTGTGTGTGTGTGTGTGTGTACCATTAATAATTAGGATGTGAGACGCAGTATCTAATGAGGTGAAAGAGTAGGTTTCTGAAGCATATCCATTGCAACAAAACCAAAATTTTGAGACCATTCAGCAGGCGATTTCCTCAAGACATCTCTGAATATTTATGAAAATCCAGCTACCTTTCCAAATAACTGAGGCATGCCCGAAGTGGCTCTTGTCGAAGATATATAACGTATTAGAACAAGAATATTTTTTATTAAAATCCTCACGATCCACCTAAGAAGAAAATATTTACTCATAACTTGCAAAGCAATACTTTATTCTTGTTCAGAAGCAATCAACAGCTTGGGTGGATAAGGCATGTACAGAATGATTTCTCTCCAGACACTAATATCAATTGATTATCTTTAATAGTAACTATCAACGTGACTCAGAGATTTAGGACTGCGTAATTTATTTTCCCCTTCTTACAGAAGAGGCAATTGTCGATTAAGTAGCTTTACAGTATTTTCCTTCAATATTGATAAGTAAGTTCTTCATTATTATAAACTTCTTTACCGCAGTGCAAATTTTGTTTCAATTTTGGTTTCGGAAGTACACTTAAATAACAGAAAAAAACCCATTCAGTGTATTATCCATCCACCAATATGACCAATTTTCAGAAGAAACCAAATTTAGATCAGATCCAAAAAAATCGACTTTCTCACTAACACTATCACCACTAGGTAAGAATAAACACACCCAATAAAAAAATACATAGAATCTAAGAAACATTTTTTAAACTTGATTATAATAAACCAATGGTATATTTATAGTACAAATACTTGCATTTTTCACTGCAATATATTGGATATTTCATTATCCTTACCTTTCTTTATGATAGGAAACGGCAATTACACATATCAAACTTAAGAGCTCTTCGTTAGGTTTAAATCGAAATTAATTATTTATATTTATATTTTAATATACACATCTGCTAATGCTGATATCAGATTTAAATTATTGCTTATATTTTTATAGGAGATGCAGTATTCAAATAATTTAACCAAGTATATAGTTTGCAGCAAAGCATAAACCCCGACATGGTCATGTGCAGCTTAAACTAATCAGACTTTGGTTGAAAATTTTCAATTTATGCAGGAAAAGCAACCCTTAATTTAATTTATTTTAACGAAATAAACATGTGTCGAAATTCTGTCAAACTCTATAGAATGTGTTACTTCCAGAGCGTAGAAGGCGGTAAACAATATTTGTTTTGAGCAGAGGCAGTTTCAGGAAGATGGGCTGGAAACAAGAGCATATCATCATCATAAAACCAATACTCTTATCATAAAGTCTTTTAATGCTCTGGCACTTGGATAAAGCACAACCAATCCTCTGCTTGAGATGATCTCCTTAAAATTATATCTGTTCATCGCCGTTTCATTGCTATAAAGTGCTCAATTTTTAATGCTTAAAATTTGAAATTGTGAGATTAATATGTACATAGAACGGAGGGGCAGAGAAGCAGGGTGAAATGATAACAAGCGTTGTAATTGCATTGTTATTCGCCGTAAAAATCGGAAAGGTAACAAAAAGCGTTTTTAATTTTTATAAATTGATTTGCTCACGTATTTAATTTCCTATATTTACTCAATTTTACTTAAATTTATTTTCCTTTCCCAGACAAATTTATGAAATTTATATTAAAAAGGTATTAAAAAAATACTAACACAAAATTTTCAAAAGTAGCAAGAATTGTATTTAGAATAAAAAGCAATTAAAACAGTGTACATAATGAAACAGCATGAAAGATGAATTATTGTAGATTAAATATCTTTATGACTTAGTCAGCAGATTTTTTATGCGTAGAATTTGAAACTCTGAGATTGATATGTACGTGAACGGATGGTTAGAGAAGCAGGATTTAGTATAAAACGTTTTATCTGCATTGTTATTCGCTATAAAAAATCGGGAAGATAAAACGTTTATCCCATTTTTCTACGGCTTTTTTCTTAGTCTTAAAACATACATTTTTTGAGCGGATAATGATAATGGTTGTTTTAAACCTTGTAACGACTGCAATAGTTTGATATTATATTAATATTAAATATTAATACTGGTAAACTTTAGGTTATAAATATCGAAAATGGAACGGTGCAGGGAAGGGCTGACGCTCGTGGCACCACCCCACCCGTATAATAGACTAGGGCTTGTGTCAACACTGATGCCGCACGAGTAAAAAGGTGATGAGCATATACACCCCTGGCATGTATACACTGATATACAGCAGAGTCATCGTGCACGCTAGCGTTAACACACTAGCCACTAGATTCCGATTAGTGGCTTAACACACAATAAGCCACATAGCCATTACTACTTCCTACATATAACGAAGTTTCATATCTGCAAATTCTTCATATGACGTAAGATGATATGTTTGATATTCCTTTATTTCAATTTCGAATGAATAATTTCACTTTTGGTGACGTAATCGATATAGTAGTATAAAGATATACCAAAACTACTAGTACTAGTACTAGTTTTGGTAGTAGTAGATATTAGAAAACTACTTAGGATGATTTCATTACCTTTGTCATTACTTTCAGACAATGTTTGCATAAACAGATCCCAGATTTTCCCCCGGTCGTGACTCCAAGATCCCAAAACCAATGGTACGCAAATATGCATAATATGCTATCAATCAACAGCAATTTACCAGCATGTTACCTTTACTTTTAGTTTTAATACTTAAAAATGTACTCGAGAATAGTATAAATAGACTTTAACGCTTTTAATATGGTCTCTTGACATAAAACTATATTAAAATTAACTTATAAAAATGAGTAACTTTCAATCATGTCATTGATCGAGGAAAGTTTGGGTGAATTAAATAAATGTTAAATTAAAATTCAAAAATGTATTGATAAAATGTCAGTTATGTATTTTTCTTTTATTATGCTTCAGTCTACTTTGGTAGATAACAGAAGCACCCTTAAACAGTTATCTGATTGTGAGCCATCATTATTAAAATAAAATTATATTATAGCTTTGTCTCTCGTGTAACAAAGAATTGTTTGGACAGAGTTAGTTACAGTTCTTTGAGAGTTTAGTAGATATCTTTAATACTAGAATAATTTAATTCGTCACCCATTAGTACAATATTAAATGAAGTTTTTCTCATAACGTATATTTAGTTACAAGAACAAAGAGTTATCTGTATTCCTGGAGTTTTTTATTTGAAAGTAAACTTGAATATAGATAGTATAGTCGTCAAATTTTCATTTTCAACTATATTGAAAGTTATGAATGATTGGAATTTTCTAAATTATCTTTATAAAATATTCTATAATTATAAATTATGTAAATCAATTAGATAGAAGCAAAGCTAAACAGAATGTCATTTCTTTTTAGGATAATGATGTACCGTTAGTTAGTTTTAGGCGAGCTCACGTATTATTTGAGTAGAGAGCTACCACTTTCATAACTTCTACTCCTCTTCTAGTAATTACCGACTAGAAATAACCCTTCTTAGACTACAGCTTCAATGTCTCGTGCCAAGACGCCGACGCCCGGGTTGTGAGTCTACATATTGCGAAGGGAAGTAAAATCTTAAAGTTTTATAAATTAAAATATCGTAGGCATAATTCCATAGAATATTGGATATTTTAGACCCACCTATCAGATATACATTTTTAGTTCTTGTACTCTAATTGGCAGCAACGTGGCAAGGCATACATTTAATTTATCAACTAAAGGTGGTGCTTGTAAGTTTCATTAATTAAATTGAACTTATAAGTAAACTTTGAAATTCGAGTATTTATTACTACGACCTCAGAAATCACCAACCCCATGTGTTATCGTCATTCGGTACAATGTTTTAATACAAAGTCATGTCACACTGATATTGAAAAGTGGACCATTAGTGACTTTCCAAGCTGGAATAGTAGTTTTGTCTTTAAACAGGCACTAATTTTAGAATACTTACAATTACTAGAATAGGTATTATGTATCAAATGTCTGTAGTTATCATGATTGCAATAATCTATAGCCAGATATGTGTTATAATATTGTATGACAACGTTTTAATGATGTCCGTCCTAATCGGACAGTATCCCCCTCCCCCTCTAAACTTTGAAGTTTGTTTACAATAGTAGTGATAGTAAGTGGTTTCCACAACAGAAATCGTGTATGAAAGAAAAGTGCAGACATACTAACACTCTCTCCACCACGTTCAGGATTGACCTGGTGTCACTTACTGTATACACGCGATCTGTAGTTTCCAAAACAAACACTCCAGGTTACTGAGCTTGGCAACGGGACAATGTTGAGGTAAATTTTCAACTCGCAAAGTTCTAAAAACCTCATTTTATAAAATTCAGTTTACTAAATAATATTGCATATCATAATCAGCGTGTGCATTTCATGACGTGTACTTAGTCATTTGCTTTGCTTTAATTATGTGGGTAAACAAGGGTTTCATTTTTGGTGTTGTAGACTTTTGAAGTACTTTTACATTCTGTTTGTACATTAAAATCGTCACAACAAAAAAATAAATGTTATTATAAATTCCAAAGTACTGGTACAGTTATTATAAAGTGCATGCTGTTACAATTACAGATGTACTACAACGCCAACTGTTTTATTATTAAATACGCCTCAGAGAGACTTGCGCAAAGGACGCTTTATGAATGGGATATCAGACAGTTCTTTTGAGCTCGACTCGACTGCTGGTTCCATTCATGGCTTAAATATTCCACTTGAATAATGAGTACGTTTACCTGTTGTTAAATACATACTTTATTTGACACTACATGTTCCTATGTAGTATCTGAAGCTATAAAATATTTGAGAATTATACTAAATAAATTATTAATAAATAACGGTTAACTTCAAACTCAATCATTAATACATACCTAATTGTTTGTTAACATACAGGCAAATGCATGTACAGTGTATTTGTATTTCTGTGTTAGCAATGTATTATTATTTATATCGTTATATGCATATAGCCTACTAATTAATATCAAATAATATTTTTATGATGAAATAAATTAAAGTTTTGGTAAATAGCACTTACTGTGCAAAGAATATTAGTATACTTCTTGTTAAACATTAAATTAAGAGAAATAAAGTTAAGTTGAAGTCTGCCATTCTCGAAATGACAAACCATTATTTAAATTTAAGCGCCTTCTACTGAAAATATTCTACTATGCAGTCTTACAGTACGTGTAAAACAACAGAGGTAGCGAGTTAATACAGCCACTTTTTTCGTATCTAAAATTTAATACATTCAGTTTTTATTAATTCACATCCGTAGCCTGTGTCTCTTATAAACACGTGCTAATTCCCCTAGATCAAATTTCCAAGCAAACCAAAAATGTATTTTTAAATAAATTTTACCTCGATTTAGCTTAACAATCTTTTTTTATTAAAATGTTACCTGCGATCACTCTCGAAAACATTAAATGTTTATTTTCAATATTTAATAAATTTTATTAAATATTGAAAATAATCTGAAGATATTATTAGCGGAGTAGAATCAAAATACCACATTTACTTTCTTGCTGAGTTTAAATTATGCTCTCACCTATATATTCACTGCTCTCACAAAAACTATACCTTTTATAAAAAACTAAAAGCAATTTAAATATTTATGAGTCACTTTTTTAAAATTTAAAACCGTACATTTTATGTTTTGTATCCTGTATCCTCTCACACAGTATGTGAGACGTAAGTGCCATGATACTACTAACTTTATAAGCCTCTCCCACACCATAAAGTAATACTGCCATAACTATAAACAGCGTGCCTTATCTGTCAGCACAGACACTGTAACTGTCGTCTCCTGTGCAATAAATAAACATATATTGTGCCCTGCAGTGTGAGCTGTGTGAATAGTTGATCTTCCCTTCCCTTCCTATTACCCTTTGTGAAAAACTTGTCCACACCTTTCTGTAAAAGAATACTTATTAGAATTGCATATCCAACATGATTATGAAACATTACGTGCATTATTTTATTACGTGCATGAATACCGTTTGATTTATAGATTACTTTGGCTTTTTTATTCCAAATAATAAATCATATTCTAGGATAGCGTTTAATCCAATAATCGTACATCCATAAATAAATAAGTATATTACACTAGCAGATATATTTTACATAGTTTGGAACAATCCACAGTTATCGGGTGAAGAGGATATATTACTAAAACGTGTTTTGTTACTAAAGACCTAAATATGTATATTAAAATATTTTTCGATATTTTATTAATAGACTTTATGGCAGTGGGTGTAGTAGGGATGTGCATCCGCCGCAGTCAATTAAAGTTGATAAAAGGAAAAAACTTGTTCGATAGGATAACTTTAAGTTATAGAAGTCAGACGTAAACAATCGTAAAAATTAAAGGCCTTAAAAATAATTTGTACAACATTACGAAGTGTATAAGTGCACAGACGTTCAAACATAATAAATATTGGTTTTATTTTAAAATATCTGATGATATTGTAGAAATACAAAACGCCAGCCCTAGTATACCCAGAAGAAAATGTTTGTAAATACAATGTCACTATTCGTATGTTATCTCTATAATATGCATTGACTCGTTTATACAACATTTTCACTATTATTTTCGGAAATCTTCTATGAGGAATTACATATGGATTACAATTATATAAGGAAGTGTAATTCTCATTCTTATTACCAAATCTACAAAAGATATTATGGTTAATGTTACGATTATTGGTCAAAGATGTTTAATCACACACTGCTTTTCTAATCTTTTTACAGTAATTTCATCAGGATTTCAATACATTGAGAATATAATAATATACCATCAATTCCGTCCGCCCGCCTGACTATACGCGCGTTAACCCTTTTCTTACGTTATATCGGGTCCATTGATACTCTGTAGAATTGGCTTATTTTTATAGTAGAATTATCGCAAATGCCTCTTTAAATCTATAATTAGTACACATTTAAATTCTTTTTTGTTTTTACTGAAAAATTTATATTATTTTAAAATCCAAAAGAATAATTTATTTCTATGTAGTAAAACATTCTTTGAGTCCTAACTTCGCCTCTAATAAAGTCATTGTTCATTTCATTTCATTCTTTGAGATTTTATCTTAATAACCAGGACAAATGTCAAAAATATAAAAATACGTTTGCATAATTTGCATAAAGATGCATATTAATATTATCTTTAAAATCATACATCACCCATGAAACTGCGATGAAAACCAACGGTAAAAAGTGTATGCAGTTTAACAAATTTCTTATAAGGCCAAATTCAAAATAGCCGTCAATACAACCAGCTCTTAATGCCCTTCATTTCTGTAAAAATAAGTTCGGTATGTATATTTAGTGAAACAGCCACATAAAAGAACGAAATCGTAAAATAGAATACATCAAAAATTTTGCCAGAAACGCTCGTAAAGTTTTGTTTTGACATGAGGGAATAAATTGTCCTGGTGTCAGTTACACAGAGAGTCATGTTGATGTAAACAGACTGTACGTCACAGAGGGTTGAATGTGGTGAGAAGGATGGGGACGACAAGTCCGTCAATCCTCAGTTTTCTTTTACTGACAATGTCAGACACAGCTGGAATTTTAAGCAATTATTTATAGAAACTACAACTGTTTCATATATATTTGTGCTTATCGTGTCTTGTTTAGAGTTTATCAGAGACCAGCTATGTATAATCTCAGTGATTTATAAAAATAGGCAAATTATGAATTACATTATTTCCGATACGACTGTTTAAAAACATTCATTTTGGTATTTTAAAACCTAATAACCATAAGTTTAACCAAATATTATGAATTTTCAAAGTCATATGAATATAAGCCTCGACAGTACTTCTAATTAAAATCATCTTGACGAATCGCATCTTGATAACAACAATAATTATGATTTATTTAGTTACTAATATAGAACTGGAAAAAGAAAAGAACCAGGAAAGCTACATACATTTACTGTAGTACGGCTAAGGATAGAAATTTTCAATTCGTAAATTAGTAAATTCCTTTTTTTATACAGGATGTAAACAGAAAGGTTGGGCTGTCTATGTATTTTCTAAATCTGTATAGTTATTCTAGGCCAAAAATGAATAATAACATTTTTCTATGCTCTACTTCGTTTAGCTGCTAGCCGCCATTTTTATTTTTATTAACAAACTATTATGTCTAAAACTAGTAATGCTAAAGAAACCAAATTTGGCAAATATGTTTGGATAGATAAGAGGAATAAAATAGTTGCGTTATTCCTTTAATATTAAGAAAATGGCGCCTGTTGAAAATGTTAAAAGTCAAATAAAAACTGAATATTTATAAAACATAGACATTAACTATATTTTTTAGCAGATGAGGCAACAACTTTATAACTAATATGATTTTTTATATAAACATCTACACCTCCTCCTTCCTTATCCTCCCTATCATGACGTAATTAATGTGTAATCATCCATCAAATAAGACACAGATGGAATATTTGGTTTCAAGAAAGTCTCCGATACTGCTATAACATCAAACAGTTTATCATTAAAGGTACTTAAAAAAGTATCTCTATGAGCGATAATACTTTCAACGTTTACATGAACTAGCTTTAGAAACTTTGTTTTCCTATTAAAAATATCCTTTAAATTACTTAAAGACAACGGCTCTTGATCTAAATTCTATACTACTTGTCATTGATACAACAAATGACAGTTTTACACCCTATTACTAAAATCCCTTTACATAATAAACGTAACCCGAAATAATACATTAGACAAACAAACAAAAATATATAAACACCCATTTTAACACTACACACATAAAAATTAACACCCTCAAACCAGATATGAGATCACGCTAATTTTTCTACGTCATCCAAACTGTCGACGACTACCACCCTACCTCCTTGATTTTTACAAAGAAAAATACGTCCATCATTTTTCACCCAAATAAATGTATATTGTTTTTCTCGTTGGGCTATTCTAGCAGCATTCGAATACAAAAAAGTGCCTGCATCGCACAAAATTGAAGTGACTAGTAAAAAATATAACATAATATAAAGTAACATATAAACATTTTGCAGGAGCTTTTTCGAACAGAAATTATAGAAACTATTGTTAAATGTTAAGGCGATTTTAAAAGTACACAAAAATAAGCAGAAATTTATAAAAGCACTTTAATTATAACTAATTATAAAGTAATTTTATATTTATGTAGTCGAACTAAATTAATCTTAATAAAAAGGGCTCTAAATGCGTTACACTTAATCAATATATCCCTCTACTATTATTTAACATACCTCAATAAAGTACACATTAAACTTAAATTGCAAATCAGACTGAAGAAAGACTATGTATCCTTTAATTAAAATTACCTTTCCGTAGAGGCAAGGCTGCGGTTCTCTAACCGAGAGGTCACGGGTTCTATTCTCGTCCCGTGAGAGGACAATAAATATTGATAATCCATCTTCCCTTATTATATCGCTGTACTAATATTAAACGTACCTCAATAATAAACGACTAACATTGATTGTAACGTCGTGGATCACTACTTTATAACGCCTTGGACTACACTTTAAAATTAGTCCAGTATGAAAATTATGAAAATAGTGATAAGTAAATACTACTTATTAGAATGATTTAGGCTGAAAATGACAAGGAACTCTGCAAAATATAAATGTTTAAGAGTTCAATGAGATATAACATTATTTAGACTTATATTAGCGTGCATACATATTCTATAAAGAAACGAGTTAGTTTCAATTTTTATTTCGAAGCTATGTCTTGTGCCGATTGAGATAGCCAGTTTCAATTTTTATTTCGAAGCTATGTCTTGTGCCGATTGAGATAGCCAATAAAAAAGTAGTTAAATGTAGTTTCTGTTTACGTATCAGATTTTATTACTAAAATAATAATGCTAAGACGTACTTATGGTTACTGGCCTACTGTCTCAGATAAACAGATATATGGATATATTCCTCATATATGCTTAGGAAATGTTCTCTGGATATATGTTAGGGTGCGCTCCATCCAGGAAATATTGTGTTGCTGACCGACCCGCTCCGTAGGTGTGGCGAGTATTGGAATTACGTGCAGGAGACAAAAGCTAGACAGTATATTGTGTTTTCAGAACAGAAGACCTCTTAGGCAGTTTTGGACCTGTCAATGCCCCGTTGTCCAACATGTGAAGAGGCAGCGATGATAACAACACAAACAACCTCGGTGCGGTCTGGCTTAAGGGCTGAGCTGTTAAAAAATGGTCCGATTCCACCACATGAATTCCACAAAATGAACCTGCGCTGGTGAATGTATTTTTGAACATACACATTTAAAACCTCTATAGCCTTAAAATGAAAAAGTTAGTGCCTTTGACTATGCAGTTTTCAAAATTTCAATTTATTCAAAAATATTTAGGAGAAGTAAGCTTTTATCTTACACAGCATTACCAACATAAAAAATATAGTAACCGAGAAACTTTTGAATTGGTTTCTCAGCTACACCTTTTTGTGGCAAAATGTTACGTAAAGTATGTTTATATATATATATATATATATATATATACAAATATATACATACATACTAACCAAGTACTTTTTGTAATTCAATGTTTATGGAATTTTAATTCGGCTAATGTAAATACGTAAAAGTTGTTTGACAGGTATTTGGATTTCCGATATTTAAATGCATATTTGACAGGAGCAAAGTACTTTTGTGATTCAATGTTTATTGAAATTACACTCGGGTATTGCCATTTATACAAATTTAATTAATGTACACACACACACACACACAACAATACTCTATATAATACTTTTGAACATACGAGATACTTTTTGAACAGCTTATGGAGACAATGTCACAAGGATTTATAAATCGTATGACTTTCTTGTACAGCAATTAAAAAACGGGACAGTCTGAACTGAAGACAGCAATGTAACCGGAAATATTTTTTATTTATGAACTGGCTTTAGTATATAGCATTAATTAAGTTACAGTAATGGCCGCCAGGTAGTAGCACCGAAGCCACTCGCCGTTGCCGCCAGGGCTGGAAATAGTTGTTTATTAGACTACGAGGTAACGCCACCATAGACTTGCTTATACGTAAATATTTATTTTATAGTTATTTAAAATTAATTTACGTAAATGTATAAAGCGTTAATTATTCAATTCCATATCAAGTTTTGTGCCGTGTTTATAATTTCATCTTAAAAGATGTAACATAACACATTGGCCGAAATAGCAGAACTTTTGTTGGAAAACTTCGCGCATTCCGAACAGTATTTGACTGTATACATTACATCGATCAATAACTAACAGGATTCTTTTTACCGGCTGTATTATATGACAGAACTAATTTTGCATGTATTAATTGACAGGTTACTTTGCTTATTGTAGCGAAGTAACTTAATGATTTACTTGTTGCTTAATGAAGTTGTTGTTGCGATTTCCTAAAAAATAAAATATTGATTACAATTTCAGTTGAATATAGAAAATGAATTGAATCTAGAAATGATTTACAAGCAAAACTTTAAGTACACAGCTCAATTTGTATTTGAGAATACTTAAAACCAATTGAATGAAGTATAGAACATTTCTAGTACATAGCTCAATTCTTTCTTGAAATATCTCGGTATTATTTAAGGTTAGAATATTTATACATACATTATAACATACATAATACTAGAAACCAAAGCTTAAGGAAAATACTACCACGAGTGCTTTTTGACTGGAGAGAAATGTTTATAGAACCTCAATTTTGGTTAAGCATTTTTAAATATTATTATTAAATACAAAAAAGTGCCTGTACAACTTGAATATTTTTCTTCTCTATCAAATGAGTCCATTATTATTGTTTATATTGGTTTCTATACTTTGGTCAGTATAACTTTTACTATAATTATTATCGAAATAATTACTTTAATTTTTCATTGGCATTATATTCAAAAATGAAATTAAAGTTTATTATACTTGAAGTAAAAACAAAATTTCTGGAACAAAATCCTGTTAAATATTTAGTAAACAGAATGTATTGTTGTTCCAAATCTTGTTGTACTTATGTTTTTATCGTTTTACATTGTTAAATTTAATTTATCTACAGAAAAATCAATTAATGGGTTTGACAGTTTTGCAAATATTTATAGCTTTTACATTGAAGCGAACATAACTGAAAAAATCCATAACCGAGAATGTTTGCTTAAGCAGAAATAGGTACAGACGATGCAAAATTTCAAACAAACATTTACGTTAATAATAATATTAGTAAACTAATCGAACAGTTAGAAAACAAATCAATTGTAAAACACTACTAGATTAGATAAGCGTTTCGTTATTCCCCTACCACATATAATGTTGTATTTCGTTATGGTTTATATTTTTCTTTATATCTCCTAACAGATTTTGTATTGACATCAACTTTTATTAATTCAGATGAGCTGTTTTTATGACGGTATGTTTATGTTTCTTTAAAGCTGTCCTCTACTTTGAAAGCATGTGTAAAACATAAATCCTCAGCCCACTTTAAAGGAGGGACAATAACCTCTCACTAGCCGGCTGGATAGCCACTAAACTGAGATTAGAAATGCCCTTGGATCAGAATGGCCGCGATGTTACCATTCCTAACGGCTACAGAGTGAACAAGTGTGACGACGCGAAACGAAAGTTTTTTCATTGTGCAAAATATACATGGTCAATTGTGTAGTTACTTCAAAAGGTCCCACTGTCAAATGACTAAGTAGCACTGAGAATTACTGACGGCTCAAAATATTAAGGATCAGTTAAGAGGCAAGTTAAAACATTAGTTATTTTTCAATAGAAATTGATGAATCGACTGATGTTTGCAACTTTTCTCAAAAGTCTTTCCGTTCTACATGACTGGAGCGAAGCATTCAAAGAAAGCATTTAATTTTGCATATCAATCCCTTATCACACAACAGGAGAATGCATGAATGATCTGTTCATGAAAGTTACTGGCTCCTTTAAAAAAATTTGAGAAAGTGTGTTTCAATATGCAGTGATGGTGCTGCTGCTCTCAATGGTAGATGTATTAGTCTGATTGCAAGATTCCTTAATGCTAAATGAGTTTACTGGTTTTACATGAACATGCTCTGACATTAAGATAAACGCTGATCGAACCTTATCAAGTTCTGGATGATCCAAAGAAAGTAGTTATTTTTGCTGTCCGATAGGTTTTATATTCATTAAATGAGAAGATGTTGAAAAAACAGAACTCATTACTGTGCTCCATGACAAACTGATAGGGTTGTCAATGGACCAACAAACAAACTATTGTACGAGAGCGATCACGTGGAATGATGTTGGCTAAGTATAAAAAACGAATATCCGGATTTTATTTCTCAAGTTATAAAACTACTGAATTCATTTGCAACATTAGGTTTATGTAAATCTAGGTTTTCAAAAATGGTAACGATTAATAACCAAAACTAGAAACAAACTATCACTGGAAACCAATATAATTACATACAGTTGTCTTTTTGTATTTTTGTTTACAGAGAATCATAAAAATAAAGTAGCCAACTGTTTTAAAGAATTACACAGCGTGATTACATTTGTTTACCCTTTGGATTTTTTATTTAGGAGTATTTCGATGTTGTGCTATTAAGATGATATCTTGCAGTTGGTCTCGAATCTAACCCAGTGGTTTGAAAAGTGGGGAGGTGTCGTTGGATATGTCAATGCAACAGTCATTGCGGGAAGAGGAGCAGAGCGGCGACGAGACGGCGCCGACATGCAGCGCGATCCCTAGCCAAGTGCTGCGGCAACCTCTTACACTTTACTAAGGACTAGCGTTTGTCGCTTTCGTGGGCTTCTATCTCCATTTAAAGTTTTATCGATTAGTTTATAGAAATTTTTAGTGTAATCAATTCAAAATAACTTTAACCGAGATACATATTATATGGATAGATACTTATTATGTATATATATTAACATTATAAATATATATATATATTATATATATATATATACATTATAAGGTACATACATATTACCTGAAAAAATTTGGTCCTGATTGTTATAGGAAAACGTCGCTTTTATGGCGACCCTTCCACAATCTCCAACGTGACCTTTCGCAACCCCTACTCTACAGTATATTAGCCAAAATGGTAGTAAGTTCAGTTTTGCAACATTAAAGTTAGTTTTTTCTGCAAAAAGTGTTATTACTTTCTTAATAGAATATGTGTCCACATAATAATCTGCAAAACATGTCTTTTCGACTGGTTATAACATGCTTAAAATAAATTCAATTTGTAATCAGCTGTTAAAACATATTTATTTACCACATAAGAATGAACCACATTATTATATCCAAACATTGTACAATGGGTCAAAACAGAGTACATATAGTAGAATAATGACCGGGTTTAGAGACGTAGCATCAGGTGGTTTGTGGTAACAAGTACTGGTTTTATGTAGATGTAACGGTCTCCATATGTTCCATAGCGCAAACTGTTGTAGGTGGTACTTAAATGTTGCGTTGGTAGTTCCAGTTTGAGTCTGGAAGCATAATGTCAAATACATAGTAGCCATTGTTTGGTTACTGTGATATAAAATATAAAGAACTCACCTTAACTTGTATTCATAGTTTGGTCAATACTAGTTTCACTCATCAGCACATAATATAGAGAAATGTTAGCATTATAAGTGATAATAACAAAGCGGACGTGTAATATTAGTTTTCATATATCTCATATAATCATATGATTGGTACTCATGATTGGCACTTGGGTAAGTATTTGTAAATTTTATACCAACCTAAATGACTAAACGTTGTCAGAAGGGTTTATAAATTCCTGTCCATCTTCAACGTTAAAATGTTATGGAAAATGTTATTGCAACTGTATTCAAATTGAAGGCTTTGTGTGTAACGTAACATACATTGAGTAATGGTACCAATTAGAATCATTTTTGTTTAATTGATGTACCATTGTTGAGTAGTAAGTATTAGCCTTTTACACATTTTTATTAATTATGATGGTTTTTAATGTACAAGTAACGACGATCCATAATTTATAGCAAATTTATATAAAATAAAATTGTCAACATTTGACAAAAACTTTCCTGACAATTTCTATTTGAATATAGATACCTGCAAGGTGTTATATATAATTAATGCATATGAAAGGCATTAATTAATATCTTGATAATTAACACCTTAGAACAGTTTCACACTTGACATGTTTGCTACCAGGGCTGACAGAAGCTAGATATAGTACTCTTAATAAATGATACTGACAACATTAAAAACTTTCCTGATAATGTATATTTGTAGATTCTGCAAGGCATTAATTAATATCTTGAACATGATGTACTCACGTTATTGATAAATAACACCTTAGAACAGTTTCACACTTGACATGTTTGCTACCAGTGCTGACAGAAGCTAGATATAGTACTCTTAATAAATGATACTGACAAACATTAAAAACTTTCCTGATAATGTATATTTGTAGATTCTGCAAGGCATTAATTAATATCTTGAACATGATGAACTCACGTTATGATAATAAAGAACAGTTTCACACTTGACATGTTTGCTACCATGGCTGACAGAAGCTAGATATAGTACTCTTAATAAATGATACTGACAACATTAAAACTTTCCTGATAATGTATATTTGTAGATTCTGCAAGGCATTAATTAATATCTTGAACATGATGTACTCACGTTATTGATAAATAACACCTTAGAACAGTTTCACATTGGACATGTTTGCTACCAGTGCTGACAGAAGCTAGATATAGTACTCTTAATAAATGATACTGACAACATTAAAACTTTCCTGATAATGTATATTTGTAGATTCTGCAAGGCATTAATTAATATCTTGAACATGATGAACTCACGTTATTGATAAATAACACCTTAGAACAGTTTCACATTTGACATGTTTGCTACCATGGCTGACAGAAGCTAGATATTAGTACTCTTAATAAATGATACTGACAACATTAAAACTTTCCTGATAATGTATATTTGTAGATTCTGCAAGGCATTAATTAATATCTTGAACATGATGAACTCACGTTATTGATAAATAACACCTTAGAACAGTTTCACACTTGACATGTTTGCTACCAGTGCTGACAGAAGCTAGATATAGTACTCTTAATAAATGATACTGACAACATTAAAACTTTCCTGATAATGTATATTTGTAGATTCTGCAAGGCATTAATTAATATCTTGAACATGATGAACTCACGTTATTGATAAATAACACCTTAGAACAGTTTCAAACATGACATGTTTGCTACCAGGGCTGACAGAAGCTAGATATAGTAGTCGTAATAAAATTGTAAAATCATCTATTCATTAACAGTGTTAACCTATATTCTTTGTGGAATGCTTTAATAACAATGTTACGGATGTTGTTATGTTTACAAGGTACGAGTGCGCGGTTAGATGTTCTATTTGACAAATCGTTATGCATTTTAATATGCGATTAAATATGTTTGTTAGCAAACTAGCATTTGACGTATACTTAATTCTTCATTGCCCATGTATATTCCTTTCTTTGTCATACATTAAATAAAAAAGATATCCAAAAATCAAAAGTCAGACGCTTTCTTGAACACTATTATACATGTGTAAATTATATGGATGATATCGCAAATTTAGCAGTTCCGTAACGCAAAGATTCAGGTGGTTGATCTGTAAATAATACAAGGCAAAAAAATGCATGAGATCAGTGCTGGTTAGAACATTTTTTAAATTTGTGCATGATTACTTAAACTTAGTTTTGTTACCCAAGTACAGAAGTAAATCGCTAGTATTTATACATATCGATAAATACTACCGATATACTGAAAACAGCAATGTAACCGTCAACATTGTTTTTTTTTTAAGTATAATTGTCTTTAGTCTATACTATTAATTAAGTTACAGTAATGGCCGCCAGGTGGTAGCACTCGAGCCGCTCATCGTTACCGCCGGGGACAGGAAGTAGTTTTGGATTAGACCACAAGGTACCGCCACCATATATTTGCTTATACGTTCATATTTATGTTATAAATATTTAAAAATTAAATTTGGTAAATTTTTAAAGTGTTAATTGTTCAATTCCAAATCAAGTTTAGTACATTATTCATAATTTCATATTAAAAGATGTAACATAATGCATTGTCCGAAATAGTCCTACTTTTGTTGGAAAACTTCGCGCATTCCGAACAGTATTTTACTGTTTACTTTATATTGATAAATACAAGACTGGTATGGTCAATATGCAATGTCTTATAACTTTATTATTTGAATGGTTGCTTTGCTTATTGTAGCGAAGTAACTACTAACTTGATAATTTCCTTGTTAGTTAATGAAATCCATAGTTATGGTGGGATAGTATTATGCATAATACGAGTTATGATTACTATAGGAGCTATAAGGAGGCACATACGTTGATAATGTTAGCTCGTCCATTAACGGTTTAAAATGATACTGCGATTTCCTAACAAATAGTCTATTGATTACGATTTCAGTTGTATATAAAATTAATTGAATAGTTTTCGTATATCTCATATAATCACATGAGTACCAAAGTCCATTGTAGAGGAGCCTAGTAAGATCGTTATTGATTTAATATGAGGTCAGCCCTTAGGTAAGTATTTGTAAAGTTAAAACCAACCTTAATGATTAAATGTTAACAAATAATATTGTGAACTAAAGAAAAACTGGTACATTTTTAACACGCTATTGGTTTTAACATATTTCAGCAGAAATTTACCAAAGTTGGAAATTAACACTCTTGTAAATAAATTGTACAATATTGAATCATTAGCCACTAGTTTCAAGATTACTAAGGCTAATCTATCTTAGAAACGCTAGTGACAAGTAAATTACTTGTGCAAAGTTTCACATATAAGCTAGGAATTCTAAACATGATTTAAATGAAATCTAATATATAGTTTAGGATAAACCGAGAAACAGAAAATTACCTTTTTTCTTATAATTGATTTAGTACATAGCCCTGCGTTCACCAACTTTGTAATTCGTAATTGAATAACTTTTATTTACATTTTATGTACGGCATTCACAATTTATCATCACTTCAAATTATATTGCAATAAAAATACTATTTATTAATAGGTGGGAAAATAAATAGTACTAAATTTCCGACAAAGAATTAATAATTCACTCTACGGACATATGCGTGTACATTAACAAAGGTTTTTAAGTATAATAATATTCCAGTTTGTACATTTGCAGTTAATTATTAATGTAATATAATTCTAAAATGTTCTATACTTGAAATATTACTTGGAGTGATGCAGTGTGAAATAATATATGTTTAACAACAAGCGCCAGTATTTATTATTCAAGCTCAGGTATTAAGTTGAATATTTGACGCATGAATGAGACCAGCAGTCGAGTCGGGCTCAAAAGAACTGTGTGATGTCTTCTTCATAAAGTATTCTTTACGCAAGTATCTTTGAAACGTCTTTAATAATAAAACAGTTGTCGTTCTATTACATCTGTAATTCTAACATAGGCCTAATAATTATTTAATTGCTTTTAAATTCTGCCATAGCATATTTATATGTATAGGTCCTAAGTTACATTGAATTATGTAAACGTATATGTTCAGAATAATATTCCTGATTGTTAGTAATTACTAACCATAAAATCACGATATTGATATGGCAAATGTCTGTCCTGCATAAAACCAATTACACGATTTGTATATAATATTTAACCCCTATTGAACTTAAATCTGTTCAATGGTGCGCTGCAAATTCTTATGATATAACCTTTAGGGACACTAAAGTCCTCTAAACAAATTTTAAGTATAGAGATGTTTCCTACTACCCAAATATAAAAAGGGTAATTCTTGAAAGGACTCAAAAGCAAAAGTTGTATATTTTTTGCCTTTAAATAGCGTATGATTAATTGAAATCAATCTACACAAAAAACTAAACTTAACTCTTTTTGTTAATTGCACTCAACAGCTGTTGCAGAATGGATGTTATAAAGTTGGTCTCATTAACATGTGATGGTGATTATAAAGTTTTCCAACAGCTATTGTAAATGTTTAAATCTATGTGCTTTAGTAAGGAAGTTGGCAAACATATGGTCCAGTATTACCGTCTGGTGGAACATGCGTGTATACGAGACAAACTCTGCTTTTAATTTCAATACTGTATAAATGGCGAAGGTTGTTAGGTATCTCAGTTACTAGACCGTCCTTATTAACTGCCATGACTGAGCTTGGTGAGATTATTGTATATTTCGTGCGAAATTAACAGATGGCTAAATAATTATTTTCTTTTACACCTTTTTAATTTTATTGTAATTTTGAAAAGGTTTTAATTAATAATTTAATTGGATTATGTTTCATATTTATTAATTTTTATACTTATTGCTTAATCTACCGATAAACATTGTCACTTAGTTTAAGTGCACTATCTTGAACATATAAAGTGAATGTATTTCAAAGTTTGCAAGTTCAAAAAAGGACATTTGTAGATAAATCACTTATAAAATCAAAGTAGTTGAAGAATAATGGTTTTGAACCTAATAATACGAGTATTAAAGGTATAAGTGTTTTGATTTCACTAATGTTCATTCACATCCAATTACTGTGTAAATGTAATTTGGTTGTGTTATATATTTATTATTTTTAATATGTATTGCTACATCTGCGGTAATTCTTGTCAAAGTAATTTTATTATTGCACTATCTTGAACAAACTAAAGTGAATGTATTACAAAGTGACAGATTCAAAAGAGGAAATTTGGGGATAAACTATTAATACAAATCGAAGTAATTGAAGAAACAATGGTTTTAAATCTAATAATGATAAAATATTACGGTTTCGATTTCGCTGATGTTGATACATTCAATTTCAGCTTCCTCTACCTTTAAACAATACACAGTGCACTAAGTAAAGAAACGGGTAACAGGTCAGCTATTCCACTGTCAATAATGATTACATTTGAACTGTCTTTAGCCTCAACTAGTAAGTAATTTAAGCAATCATCAGTTGACAGAGTAGCACCCGAGTCACTCACCATTACCGCCAGGAGCTGGAAACAGTTTTCTTATTTAACTACAAGGTAGCGCCACTGTAGCAGTCCTCGTATGATAAACATTATTTTTAAACTTCATTTACAAAGAAAAGTATGTAGATTTCGTAAAGTTTAATTATTAATATGCAAATAAATATTTGTTTACTAATTGAATTAAATATAATAAATATGAATATAATGGAGTATCCGAAGTAATACTACATTTGTAGAGAATGTTCGCACAGTCCAAATAAACATGTAAGTATGTACATATTTTTAATTATTCATGTCGCTTACATGGTTTAATAGGCTGAATAATTTATGCGTTTTATTTGAAAAGTTACTTTGCTTATTGTAGTGAAGTAATTTATTGATTTATAGATTTTGAATATAAATTTGAATGAGAACTAGGTCTTTTTTATCGTATAAAGAAGAATATTGTCTTACCGAAGAAGGAGTTATGAGAAAGACACATAAGATGATAATTTTAGCTGTTAGTAGTGGTTTCATAGTTCTCTAACTGTTAATGTTATTTACGGGTTTAACTGATAATTTGATTTTCTATCGATATTGATTTCGAGTTAATGCAACGTTTGGGTTTTTTAGATCTAAAATATGATGTACATTAATACAATTCATAGTCTAAAAACATTTCTATCACTAATATAATATGTATAAATATTGTAGAATTTCGCATTGTAGGTATTCAATAATGTAATTAGTTTTATATGTATATAAAACGGAATTTTATGTATATAAGTATACGTATATATGTAATATACATGATTGTATGTATGTACAGTACCTATGTATATGTATTTATTATATATTGCGGATAGTTAGGCTATGCAAACGTCCAGCTAAACCCCGTATCAATAAAGATGCCAATTGTCAAACAAAACTTTACTTATTTAGAAAATGTGTTACATGCAAAGTTTTAAGATCAGATATCAATTTATTTCATAAATATCTAACAGAAATAGACACACACGAAAATAGATTAAAATAAACAGGAGAAAGATTTTCAGAACACTTAGAACCTTCAATAAAATCTACATTTCAATAGCTCAATTCATTCTTGAAATATCGAGGTATAATTTAAGTTAATAATATTTTATACATGTTACTTGAAAAAAAGCTTAAGGAAACATATAAGTACGTGTGTGTTTTTTTTTTTTTTTTTTTACAAAAGAAGTATAAGGAATGATATGTTACTAAATAATTCCCTAATTAAGAAATTAAAGATATGTAATTAGTCAAAATAATAGTATTATATTTACAGAGAGAGGATCATAACTCTTTATAATAATGACCAAAACAAAACAGGTGGTCTATATCTTTTACAATACTAAAATAAATTATATTTTTAAATCAGCTGACCAGCTGACACTACAGAAGTATGTTTATAGATTTAATATTTCGTTAAAAAAATTAGAAAATGGTGTTATTGCATTCGAAAAAGTACCTTCATCGCACAAAAATTAAAGTGACTAGTAAAAGATAAACATAATATAAAGTAATATTTAGACATTTTGCAGGAGCGTTTTTGAACAGAAATTGTAGAACCTATTGTTAAACGTTCAGGCGGTTTTGAAAGTACACAAAAATAAGCAGAAGTTTATAAAAGCACTAATTATAATTAATTTTATATTTATGTAGTCGAACTAAATTAATCTAATTACAGAGGGCACTAAATGCCTTACGACACTTAATCATTACATCGTTATATTATTACTAAATGAACATCAATAAAGTACAAAATAAATTAAAATTGCAAATAAGACTGAGGAAAGACTGTCAATCCTTTAACTAAAATTACCTTTCCGTAGAGGCAAGGCTGTGGTTCTCTAACCGAGAGGTCATGAGTTCGATTCTCTTCCCGTGAGAGGTCAATGAATATTTGTAATCAATCTTCCCTTCTTTCCCTTCTTGTGTCATCCCTAATTTTCTTAAACGAAATTTTCATCAGTAAATTGAGTATTTTATATTTTGTGAACGCAGTAATCTCATCTACCATCGCATGCAATTTATCTGTACTTATCTATACTAGTACTAGTAGTGTATTTATCTATACTTATATTAGTGTACTTGAGTATTTTATAAAAGAAAGGAGTTTATTTTACTTTTTATTTTGAAGCTACTTCTTGTGCCAATTGAAATAGCCAATAAAAAGTAGATAAATGTAGTTTCTGTTTATATATCAGATTTTATTACTAAAGTGATATAACTGAGACGTATTTTTGTTTTAACTGAGTCAATGGTTAAAAACAAGTACAGTACAAGGTCAGTAGGTCAGTACCTACTGTCTCGAGATAAACGAATATACGGATATTCGTCATGTGAGATTCTGAAATGTTCTCTGGATACGAGATGTTAGGGTGCGCTCCATCCAGGAAAGATTGTGTTGCTGACCGACCCGCTCCGTAAGTGCGGCGAGTATGGGAATTACGTGCAGGAGACAAAAGCTAAAGACAGTATATTGTGTTTTCAGAACCAAAACACAATAGACTTCTTAGGTAGTTTTGCATCTGTCAATGCCCCGTTATCCAACATGTGAAGAGGCAGCGATAACAACAAAAACAACCTCGGTACGGTCTGGCTTGATTGGTGACCTGTTTAAAAATGGTCCATTTCCACCACATGAATTCCACCAAATCATCCTGAACTGATGAATTTATTACTGAACATACAAACTTAAAACCTCTGTGGGCTTGAACTTAAGAAGTTGGTGCTTATAACATGCAGTTTTTAACATTAAAATATATCATACTATATTTAGGCGAAGTAAACTGTCATTTTACACAGCATTACCAACATAAAACATATTATAGTAACCAAGAAACTTTTTAATTTGTTTCTCATCTAAACCTTTTAGTGGCTAAGTTTTACGTAAAGTATGTATATTTGTATACCACCAAGTACTTTTTGTAATTCAATGTTTATGGAAATTTAATTCGGCTATTGCCATTTATACAAATTTAATTAATGTAAATAAAAGTTGTTTGCAAGTATTTGGATATCCGATAAAATGTTAATTTAGTTATTTAAACGTATATGCAAGTACTTTTTTTCAATGCTTATTGAAAATACATTCAGGTATTGCCTTTAATACAAATTTAATTAATGTACACACACACACACACACATATCAATACTCTATATAATACATGCCATACTTTTTGAACTTATGGAGACAATGTCACATGGATTTATAAGTGTTATGAGTTTCTTGTCCAGCAATTGCGAAACGGGACAGTCTGAACTGAAGACAGCAATGTAACCGTAAATAATGTTTATTTTTGAACTGTCTTTAGTGTACAGTATTTTTTAAATTACAGTAATGGCCGCCAGGTGGTAGCACCGGAGCCACTCGCCGTTGCCGCCAGGGGCTGGAAATAGTTGTTTATTAGACTACGAGGTAACGCCACCATAGACTTGCTTATACGTAAATTACATAATTATTAGGCCTATCGAGTGCACGCTGTTAGAATTACAGATTTAATAGAACGAAAACTGTTTTATAATTAAAGACGTTTCAAAGATATTTGCGCAAAGAATACTTTATGAATAAGACATCATAACAGTTCTTTTGAGCCCGACTCGACTGCTGGTCTCGTTCATCCCTTAAATATACAACTTAATACCTGAGACTGAATAATCAATACTAGCCCTTGTTGTTCAACATATATTATTTCACACTGCATGACTCCAAATAATATTTCAAGTATAGAACATTTTAAAATTATATTACATTAATAGTTAACTGGAAATGTACAAACTGTAATATTATTACTATACTTCAAAAACGTTGTTAATTTAAACACGCATATGCCCGTACAGTGGATTATTAAGTCTTTTTCGGAAATTTAGTACTATTTATTTTCCCACCTATTATTAAATAATATTTATATTGCAAGATAATTTCAAGTGATGATAAATTGATTATGGCGTACATAGAATGAAAATTCAAAATACTCAATTACGCCTTACAATAGACAAGAAAAAGGTCTAATTTTCCGTTTCTCTGTTTATCGATAACTATATATTCGATTTAATTAAAATAATGATTAGAATTTCTAGCTTATATGTGAAACTTTGAACAAGTGTTTTACTCGTCACTACCGTTTCGAAGATTACCCTTAGTAATCTTGAAACTGGCGGCTAATGATTCAATTGTACAATTTATTTACAAGAGTGTTAATTTTCCAACTTTTGTTTGGCAAATTTCTGCTGAAATATGTTAAAACTAATGACATGTTAAAAATGTACCAGTTTTTCATTAGTTCTCAATATTATTTGTTAACATTTAGTCATAAAGGTTTGTTTTACAAAATGTACTTACCCAAGAGCTAACCTCATATTATGTTAATTGGCTCCTAGATTGGTAACCATAACTCGTATTGTGCATAATAATATCCCACCATAACTATTGAGCTCGTTAAGCAACAAGTGAATCATTAGGTTACTTCGCTACAATAAGCAAAGCAACCTTTCAAATAATGCAAAGGTACAGGTAACTTAATAACAACACACCGTCAAATTAACGCAATTGTTTACACATATAAAGTACACAGTAAAATACTGATCGGAATACGCGAAGTTTTCCAACAAAAGTAGAACTATTTCAGACAATGCATTATGTTACATCTTTTAATATAAAATTATGAATAATGTACTAAACTTGATTTGGAATTTAACAAATAACACGTTAAGAATTTACCAAATTGAATTTTTAAATATTTATAAAATAAATTATAAACGTATAAGCAAATCTATGGTGGCGGTACCTGGTGGTCTAATACAAAACTACTTCCAGTTCCCGGCGGTAACGATGAGCGGCTCGGATACTACCACCTGGCAGCTATTACTGTAACTTAATTAATATTATAGACTAAAATACAATTATATTAAAAAAAAGAACAATGTTGACGGTTAAATTGCTGTTTTCAGTTTATCGCTAGTATTTATCGATATCTATAAATACTAGCGATTTACTCTTGTACTTGGGTAACAAAACTAAGTTAAATTAATCATGCACAAATTTAAAAAATGTTCTAACCAGCACTGATCCCATGCATTTGTTCTGCCTTGTATTATTTACAGATCAACCACTGTATCTTTGCGTTATGGAATTGCTAGATTTGAGATATCATCCATATAATTTACTCATGTTTAATCTTGTTCAAGAAAGCGTCTGACTTTTGATTTTTGGGTGTCTTTTTTATTTAATGTATGACAAAGAAAGGAATATACAAATGCAATGAAGAAATAAGTATACGTCAAATGCTAGTTTGCTAACAAACATATTTAATCGCATATTAAAATGCATAACAATTTGTCAAATAGAACATCTAACCGCGCACTCGCACCTTGTAAACATAACAACATCCGTAACATTGTTATTATAGCATTCCACAAAGAATATATGGTTAACACTGTTAATGAATAGATGTTTTTACAATTTTATTACGAGTACTATATCTAGCTTCTGTCAGCCCTGGTAGCAAACATGTCAGGTATGAAACTGTTCTAAGGCGTTATTTATCAATAACGTGAGTACAACATGTTCAAGATATTAATTAATGCCTTGCAGAATCAACAAATATACATTGTCAGAAAGTTTTTATAAAATTTCGACAGTATAATTTTCTATAAATTTGCTATAATTTAAGGAATGTCGTTACTTGTATATTAAAATTCACGATAATTAATAAAAATGTGTAAGTGGTTAATACTTACTACTCAACACTGGTACATCGATTAAACCAAAATTAATCTAATTATTACCATAACTCAATGTATTTTACGTTACACATAAAGCCTTCAATTTGAAAACAGTTGCAATAACATTTTCCATAACATTTTAACGTTGAAGATGGACAGAAATTTATAAACCCTTCTGACAACGCTTGTTCATTTAGGTTGGTATCAAATTTACAAATACGTACCCAAGTGCTGATCTCATATTATGTCAATAAGGACCTCACAAGGCTCCTCTACAATGTCCTTGGTACTCATATGATTATATGAGATATACGGAAACTAATATTACACGTCCGCCTTGTGATTATAACTCGTAATGCTAAACTTTCTCTATATTATGTGCTGATGGGTGAAACTAGTATCGACAAAACTATGAAAACATGTTAAGGTGAGTCCTTCATATTTTATACTACGTAACTAAACAATGACCAATGTGTAGTAGACATTATGCTTCCAGACTCAAATTGGAACTACCAACACAACATTTAATAAGTACAACCTTCAACAGTTTGCGCTATGTAACATATGGAAACCGTTACATCTGCATAAAACCAGTACTTGTTACCACAAACCACCTGATGCTACGTATCTAAACCTGGTCATTATTCCACTATATATGTTCTCTGTCATGACGCGTTGTACGATGCTTGGATATGGTAATGTGGTTCATTCCTATTTTATGAATGGATATATTTTAACAGCTGCTTATAAATTTAATTTATTTTAAGCATATTTAACTAGTCCAAAACATTTGTAGCAGATTCTTATGTAGAAACATATTTTATTGAAAACATAATGACACTTTTGGCAGAAAACATTGCTATAATATTGCAAAACTAAACTTACTACCATTTTGGCTAATATACTGTAGACTAGAGCTTGCGAAAGGCCACGTTGAAGGTTGTGGAAGGGTCGCCAAAAAAGCTACGTTTTCCCATAACAATCAGAACCACATTTTAGCAGATGATATGTATATAAGTGTGACGTTTTCTCTGTTAAAGTTATTTTGCATTGATTACACTAAAAAATTCTATAAATTAATCGATAAACCTTTAAATGGGGATAGAAGCACTGCGAATGCAACAAACGATAGTCCTCAATAAACTGTAAGAGAGTGCCGCAAGCTCTTGGCTAGGGATGCGCCTGCATATCGGTATCGTCTCGTCGCCGCTCTGCTCCTCTTCCGACAATGACTGTTGCATTGAATCATCCAACGACACTTCCCCACTTTTCAAACCACTGGACTAGATTCGAGACCAACTGACGGATATCATTTTAATAGACTCACATTAATATGCTGTTGCAAATGAAGTCAGTAGTTTTAAAGCTTGAATCAAATCCGGATACTCGTTTTTTATACCTAGCCAACATCATTCCACGTGATCACTCAACAGATTATTTATTGCTCCATTGACAACCCTATCAGTTTGTCACGGAGCACAGCACTGAGTTCTGTCTTTTCGTTCATCTTCTCATTTTAATGGATATAAAACCCATTGTAATCTAGAAGTAGCCTCATTTGGAAAGTTGTCCAAAAACTGGATTTTCAAAGCGTACGGGTAATTTGAAAAGAGTAGTAAAAAATTTACGTCAGGTGAATCATGTTGTACATAAGAAAGAAACTCTACAAATTCAAGTGTCAAAGGAAAGTTTTCAAAATTGGTTTCATTTATTTGTTTGTCGTAAAGTGATATTTTTTGCAAACCCGTTTTCTTTGCCCTGTAAAAATAAAATCTTTCTATCTAGGTCTTGCAATGTAATGTTCAGAATGATTATTTGGGAAATAATATAAGTAACAAATACGTAAGTTTGATTAACCACTCTCCATCAGTAAACTGTTCAACTAGCTGGGGATTAGCATTCCGATGGAAGATCAACATTTCTGATCATCACACAGTCTACACAATACGTTTCCTCGGGAAGCCAACCAGAGCAGCAGCACCATCACTGCATATTGAAACACAATTTCTCAAATTGATTTTAAAAATGTCAGTATACATCGCTCTCGTACAATAGATTGTTTGTTGGTCTGTTGACAACCTTGTCAGTTAGTCATGGAGCACAGCAATGAGTTCAGTTTTTCCTTCTCATTTAATGGATATAAAACCCATTGGACAGCAAAACTAACTACTTTCTTTGGATCATCAAGAACTTGACGAAGTTAGATCAGCGTTTATTTTAATGCTAGAGCATGTTCATGTAAAAACAGTAAACTTATTCAGCGTTAGACAATCTTACAATCGGTCTAATGTATTTACCAGTGAGAGCAGCAGCACCATCACTGCATATTGAAACACAATTTCTCAAATTGATTTTAAAAATGTCAGTATACATCGCTCTCGTACAATATATTGTTTGTTGGTCCGTTGACAAACTTTTCAGTTTGTTATGGAGCACAGCAATGAATTCAGTTTTTGCTTCTCATTTAATGGATATAAAACCCATTGGACAGCAAAACTAACTACGTTCTTTGGATCATCAAGAACTTGACGAAGTTAGATCAGCGTTTATTTTAATGCTAGAGCATGTTCATGTGAAAACAGTAAACTTATTCAGCGTTAGACAATCTTGCAATCGGTCTAATGTATTTACCAGTGAGAGGAGCAGCACCACCACTGTATATTGAAATAATTTTCTTAGATTTATTTTGAAGAGGTCAATAACCTTTATGAACAAATCATACATACATTCTCCCGTTGTGTGTTAAGGGAGTTTTCAAAATAAAATTTTTTTTTATTCTTTAACCGATTTCATGTAGGACGAAACGTTTTTTAGAACAATTGCCAAAGTCAGTGTATTCGTCAATGTATATTGAAAATTACTATTGTTTTGGTTTGCATCTTTTGGTCTTAACGTTTTAAGCAATGTCGTAAAATTCGTGTTACCGAGTCATTTGACTGTGGGATGTTTTTGATGTAACTGCACATTTGACTATGTGAGTATCTTTTGAACGGGAGAAAAACTTTCGTTTTGCGTCACGTCCCGTCACGCTTGTTCTTTCTCTAGCTATTAGGGTGGTAATATAACGGCCATTTTTATGCTAGGTCGTTTCTAAGGTGCGCCTGAAATTAGCACCCCCTGGACATAGCACCCCCTCGCTACTGACGTCATTTTGACGTCACGAAAGGGGGTGCTAACATCAGCGCAGTGACCGTGTCCAGGCCCTGAATAAGCACCCCCTTCGAATACGGGGGGTCCTAATTCAGCGCCTTGACCGTGTTCATGTGCTGATTTAGCACCCCCTTCGAATAAGGGGGTCCTAATTCAGCGCCTTGACCGTGCTCATGTGTTGATTTTAGCACCCCCCTTGAATCTGGGGGCTGCTAAATCAGCGCCGTATTGATGAGATGAATAATTACCCCCAACGGAATAGAATAATAAACGTTTAACCATATTGCGATTTATTTTTCAATAAAATAAAATTTTTTATATATATATATATATATATATATATAATAATAATTCAAATATATTGCAATGAGTATATTTACTGCATTGCTGTGGTTTACTTAATATGTCAAAAACAAACAGTTCATTACCAATTGTAAAAATACTATGCATCAAATATACTTACGTAAAAAAACTAGGTTCTAGGCATTCAAATACAGGTTTATTTTAAAGTAAAATTAATTTGAAATCATGGCACCGAACAACGCAGAGGAACTGATATTGCGTAAATCCGGCATGTGTAATAAATATAAATGGTCAGAGATTATATCAACCTATTAACCACTTTAAAAACAATTATTTATTTATTTTAATTTTTCGAATACCAATCAAAAGCGGGAAAATTTAGAACCGTGAAATTGTAATTTTGCGACAGTTAAGAGCCAATTTTATTTTTAAGGACGCATCATAAACTGAATTATACTATTTAAACTGAATAGTTATAATTCAAACACACTTGACAAACAATTCAAATATTATTTTTTATCTACAGGAATCAATATCATTTAGTTATATCCATATCAGTTATTTCAAACTATAATTTTTAAAAAAAGCGTTGAGAACAATGTTAAAACACGTAGCAATAAATATACTACCGTATTTTCAAAAGCGTTATTGCTTAGATCAAAACATACATTTATATACTGAGTATATTATGGATCTACATTGCTTAATTTCCCCTCTGTCGGTTAGTGTACGCTTTTTTTGTTGTTGTTAAAAATGGAATATCTTGGAAAATCTAAAAGGAAAACCTAATAAATTTAATCCTACCAAGTCTTGGTCAAAATTTTATGGCGGTTTTAAAAATATATTATGATGTTATCTTTAATACTTTCTAAATAGTGGCTATAAAAATATTTTACCTTTTAACTTCTTAAAATATGCAATTATTCTAAAATATTGCAAGAAAATGAATTTTAGAGGGTTCTGTCACAAATATAATGACAAAATATATAAAATATCATATGCACAGATTTACTGTAACAAAACACTGTCGACATTGAGGTTCTCAATGAGTAGGTCACAATACAAAAATCGAATAAACGGCAGCTCCAGAATATCTTATATGCCAATTGTGCTCACATCTTAGTCCCTTCATTTAAAGTACAGGAAATACATTAATATCTGTTTCCAAGCAACTTTTTTTCTAATAAATTAAAAACTACTAGAGATATTGTAAATTTATCAACAATGAACGCCTTTATGAACAATGAAGGACAAAAAGAAACTTCTAGTTAACAATAATAAACATTTGTATTTATCATAAAGCTTAAATTTATTCACAATATATGTTAAAAAAACTTAAATAAAGTGACTAGGTTATCAGTTATATATAAAGAATAATAAACAGCAGGAAAATTTCATACAGTAATAGTCAGACAATAATGCTTTTATAGATGAAAAAATCAAAGGTAAGCGGTTTTATTGGAAATACATCTGATTGTCACTTGACTAAATTTTCGTCAATAAATATGTCCTAAAACAACAGATATTTTTAATAAATTAAATTAAACATCAAATATATGATTCTATTCTATCCTTAGATAGGCCTGAAACATGTATTTAAATTGTTTTGCATAATAAATGACAAAAATAAAACATAGGGATAAGATACTTATACTAGATATAAGAAAGCTGATGTTAATTTATTTTCACACGAACCATGTTTTTTTTACAGTAAAGATGCGCTTAATGAGTTTATTTTCAGTTTGAATTACATTTACAGTAGAACCTCGTTAATTCGACACTCGATAGTTCGACAGTCCGTATCATTCGACACCAGCCGTGACCAACATAACGTGACAGCAGGGACAAGTGGTGTCCTTGACGGGCCCCGCCATTGTTGCCGTGAACGCGCGCCACTGCCCTTTGTATAGCGCATCCTCCTCCCCCTCCCCCTCTGACTCACCCGCTATTCTTAGTCGTCAACTCAGTTCGCTCGTGACGCTGCGGGAGTTAAGACGCGTTTTTGTTCCTTTCGTGATACGTTACTGTTTTACGATCGTTAGACATACGTAGTTGGTGTTACTGAACTTCTTTGTAATTTGTTTGTTTTTTTAAAATGTCAGATAAAAAACGTAAAAAGGTGCTTTGTTACGATGGAAATGAAATTAGATGCTCTAAAAAGGATTGACAAAGGTGAAAGTGTACAGAAAGTGGCGAGTGATTTGAACGTTGGTCGGTCAACAGTGATTGGATGGAGGAAGTCTAGAAATGAAATTGAGTCTTGGTGTTGTGAAAAGAGTGTGTTCAGAATCGTTAGACAAGAGGAGGAGTATGAAGAGGTCTGAGTATGAACAAGTAAGTGAAGCTCTTTTCCAGTGGTTTAGGATTCAGAGGGAGAAAGGGGACACCGATCTCAGGACCGATTTTACAGGAAAAGGCCTTGAAATTTTATCAAAACTTTAAAGAAGAGGGAGGAGCCTGAATTCACAGCAAGCTCTGGATGGCTGGACAGATGGAAAGAGAGGTATGGTATTAAACAATTGAGCATTTGTGGAGAAAACACTGTCAGCAAATCTCGATAGTTCACATGATTTTAAAATGAAAAATTTCAAGCTTTGATTGAAGAATTAGGCCTTAGTGGAGAGCAAATCTATAACTGTGATGAAACTGGTCTGAATTTTAGAATGCTCCCAACAAAAAGTTTGGCTCTCAAACAAGAGAAAGAAAGCTGCAGCAGGATATAAAAAAAGTAAGGACAGAGTTACTGTGTTGGCTTGCAGTAACGCAACAGGAACTCATAAATTAAAAATTGGCTCTGATAGGAAAGGCCAGGAAACCTAGAGCCTTCAAAAATATTAAAATGAATGGTGACCATTTTGACCCTCCCCGTTTTTTACAGACACCAATCAAATGCTTGGATGTCAGAGAGCATTTTTAATGAATGGTTTCACAAAACAGTTTGTGCCCGAAATTAAGAAGCATCTAAAGTCCCAGAACCTTCCAATGAAAGCACTCTTGATCCTCGACAACGCAACAACGCACCCGGCTGTAGATGTCATTCAAGACGGAGAAAGAAATTAAAGCTATGTTCTTGCCCCTAACGTAACCTCCCTTTGCCAGCCTATGGACCAAGGAGTTTTGGTAACGCTTAAGAAGTTGTATAGGAAGAAACTCCTTTCATGTCTCATTCAAGCCCTAGATGAAGGAGTCGAATTAGTGGATAAGTTAAAAAAAATTGATATGCTGGATGTTGTTGGCTGGATTTCCCAGGCATGGGATGAACTCAATCCCCTAACGCTCGTGCGTTCTTGGAGGAAGCTCTTGGACCACCAGGGAAATGAGTTCAACGAAGAAATTAAAGATGACGAGCTAGCCACTTTAATGGAAAAAATCCCAGGTTGTGAAGAAGCTTCACCTACAGATGTTTTCGAGTGGATGGAACAAGATGAAGAAAGAAAGCGGACCAACTTCAGAGGAAGAAATAGTTGATGCTTTAAAATCAAGAGAGGATAGTGAAAGAGAGTCAGAAGACGACGAAGATACCACTCAAAAATCAAAACTGACACACAGCGAAGGTGTAAAATTCTTCGAGGGAGCGATCCAGTATTTACGAGGAACAAGGGACGACTGGAATGGACATTTTGTTTCTTCGACGATTACGTGACGAGGCGGCTCGGCGAAGAAACCAAAGTGAAAAACAATTAAAAATCACAAACTATTTTGCGTTGTTAAAAAGTAAAACATGATGTAACCATGTTACAAGTTATAGTTGTCCCCATATTAATTTATTTTTGTATATACATTTTGTTTTTTATCTAGCCTATATTATGAATTGAGTTTGTTTATTTTTTACATTTATTCATTTAATCATTAACTATTTTAAGAGGAAGAAGTACAGCACTGTAAAACAATGTAAGTTGATACATTTTGTTTTCATCAGTTTAATATTTGTTTAGTTGTACATTGTTAATTAAATTACAGTCACATCTTAACATAAACTCGCCTTTTTAATATTCCTTGTGTTAAAATCTATATACTCCCTATAGTTCGACATCTTGATAGTTCGACACCCCGTTAGTCCACAAAGTGTCGAACTATCGAGGTTCTACTGTACTTTTAATTTGAAATAGTATTTGAGTAATTAGATTTGTGATACAATCCACGATCAGATTTATTTTTGTATACCTGATAGATTTTAAGACATTCAAAGTTAATCAGATTTAATGGTCTCCATTTCGAAAGTATTAATGAAATATTTTTTATAACTGGCCTTATTACCACAAATATTTTATCCAAATTAGGTAGGATTTTTGTATTCGTTTTAAGATATTAGAGCGAATTTGTCTATAAAAAACACATGCAGACTGACGGATAGGAAACTAAGCACCAAAGATCTATTTCCATATTCTGAAATTCGTTTGCCATGACCTGAGCAGTTGCGGTATATAGACATGTCCTAAGAATTAAAGGGCACTCTGTATATAAAAGGATTATACAGAGTGTTCCACAACCTCTATACCAATATTTTCAGACAATACTCATGGACCAATGGCAAAAACAATCATATTCACCTTTCTAAAAACTCAATAATTACTAAAATAGCCACAATTTTTTTTTTTGTCTTTTTTATTTTTACTATTTATATTTGATGGATTGTTTAAGTTAAAATTTTTGTATATACCTTTATAACCTTAAGTAATAATTACATCAAAAATTTTAATTTCTTACAAGCTTTGTTTGCAAAATAGTGATTTCTAAAAAATCTTTAAGCGTAAATATCTTAAAACTGATATAAAGGTAAAAAAAGGTATCAATTATTACACAATTTAATTAAAAATCCAACGATACCAAGTTTTTAAAAATTGGTTGTGAAATAAGGGAGATAGTTGGTTTCCAATTACTGTTTTTTAAAACCAATTACCAAACAATATCCTCTTTTATTATCTGACAGCACTGAATGTGGGCTGCAACAATCAGATGTTTTGATTTTAGCTGCTCTAATCAGGTGATTTTAACATTATATTGCTGAACTGTGGTCATAAATATCCTTAATTATTTCTGGAATATAAGTTTCTTTTGATTACGACATAAAAATAAACACTCTAATACATGTTGATTACCTAGACCAATAATTAAAAATGTCTTTATATTTATTATATTTCTATTTAATATTTTGTTTTTTAAATGGAAGACCTCAGACCTACTTCTGGCTTGTAAATTTATACGGAGTTTGTAGATATGGTATTGATTACGGTGGTAAACGTATATGCTTTAAATGTACCAGTAAAGATTGCTATTTGTTGCAGTTGTTAAGTTTGTTCTAACCGAGGTTTGAAGATTTTGTTCTACCCGGAAAATAAAACATTAAAAAACATAAAAGTTTTACTGTATACAAAATGAAATATTATGTAAATATGTATACTACTCTTTTATTAATAATGAAGTAATATTTATGCTTCTATACATCTGTTGACTACCTAGTTTACAAATCAGTTATAAAAATTACAACGAATTGAAAATTAGAGTGTGACAACATTCATTAGGCTTTCCGATATAAATACCCTTAAAATAAAAGTACAGCTAAGGTGCAGTGTAATTTTAAATTTTACGTTTTTATAGACGCTTTATTAAAGAGTTCACTGAGATTTCACTCTTCTTTTTACAATTTTGTAAGAATGTTCATCCTTAAGTTTGACACTTCCAGATACATGGGGTTAGAAGTGTACGTGTGACTAATGTAACACACAATAGTTAAAGATTCTTTAACTGCATACAAAAAGGCGATTATTTTAAGTTTTTGTCCATACATCATTACCGTGTTCTAGTTTATCTTTTCTCTTTACTCGTGTAAAAGTATCCGTTACCTAGAGAGTATAAATATGCCACACCTTGGGGGCCTGTACACTCAAATATTGTTTGATTTTCTTCTTATATGTTTTACGACGAAATTTCATCAAACAAATTCACTATGCATAATAAGTTATGTATTAATATAGGAATAACAACTGAGAATAACATCGATATTGTTACTCGACCGCTCGATACGGCCACATCCATTCTGAACAGTGGGGTCGGTAGTGCACGGACAGGTTTCGTCAGCTTCGTCAAAATTATGGACATACAGTCCTACAATCGATATTTGCAGGTTGATTTCACTGTGTATATTTCATATTTGGTAGACGAGCCGATCGATATATAACGAGCAAGGATGTTACGGCACAAATAAGGAGTTTCAAGTTTTTATATGTTTTACTAGCTGATATCCGCCCCTTCGTACGGAATTTTTGTAGAATAAACTGGTACGTCATAGACATCTCCTTCATGTCTTTAAAAAAAATGGCATACTACTGATGAAATAAATTATGGTCATTGGAAAATATTCCAATTTTAATTTCACAATGCGACATTCCATGATTTTTTTGAACTGATGTTCTAAAGTAATTACAAATCACGATCCCTCCTTTCCTATAGTACTGTAGGTAATAAAGACTTATGATCCACATTTGAAAATAGGGTTACTCATAAAAGGAGGAACAAAACATATATGTGAGAATATTTTACATGTAATAGTTTATATCACTTAATATGAAAGTCCCAATATGAATTCGATTATTCATTCTCGTAATATGACACTAATTACCATCGATACCGTTTAGAAAAAGTAATATAATCGAGGGTATAAATCCTTTACCCAGGGGGATATATCGGCTAGAGGTAAGATGGACAGAAGTAGACCAAACATTCTTTTTACATTAACTAGTTGGGAAGAAACCTTTGCGGATTAATATACTTCATCCTTAGCTACCAATGCCTCATCCATAAGTTTTTTATCACAGTGTTAAGTTCATAAACTAATAATGTATCTTCAATTTGTTAGCCTTCATCCTCCGACTCAGCCGGAAGGGATATTGTGTATTTGATGTTTCTATATATTCCCTTTAATTATGAAAAATAGTAATTATTTAAGGGCAGGTACTGAACAAATATTATTTCTGTAATAAAATGACAAGTTCAAAAACTGTAATTATCATGCTTCATCTGTTTCATTCCAGTAAAATGTAATTAATGTAATGAAATGTAATTAAAATTAAATATGAAACAAAAATGCCACAAAGAAAAGTTTTATACTGTGTGACAGTGAACTATTTTGCCTAAAATATGAGCCTAAATTGTTCACAAAATTATATTAGTTTTTTTAAATTCGAGTTAATTAAACTAAAAAAAGAAGACTCCATTTCCATGAAGCTATTAAATGAAATATATAGTTTAATTATGGATTCATATACAAATAACATAGTTTTAATTATATCTATAAACATGTTTCATTGAGTTTTCACGATTGGATTAAGCTTGAACTGTTAATGCTCAGTGAATACCCTTAACTAGACTATGAGTAGATCTTCCATTGGTATGGACGCCCAGTACTCAATACCTGTACAATAAAAAATGACATAGCATAGATACTAGAGTAATTGTGTATAAAAACCATAATTACATTTTACCTTCCGTAATATTCCAAAAATCGACTCAAAAATAGCTTTTACTTTCACAAAAATGTATTACTGTAGATACAGTTGTAAATATCTTATATTCGAGAGGAAAAACAAATTATGGTAATTTGTATAGTATTCTTATAGTTGATATGAAAGAATTTAACATACAATAATACAAATCTTATATCTCAAAAGAATGAATCTATACATCTAAATTAGGACAGTTAATTAAAATTAAAACAAGAGCAGCATTTATCATTAGTTTTAATTTGTCTCTAATTACTGTATACTCGTAATTAAAAAACGTAAAGGGAAAAGAGCCTACATGGGCTTTAATGATCTATGCGTAGAGAATTTTTATGTTTTTTTATTTAATACCGTATATATTTAGCAGTGCGTTAATATAATTTACAAACGTATTAACTGAAAGAATAAACTGAAATAGAAAAAAATGAAGGATATGATTTAATTATTTATTTTAATAGGGTGATTTTAGAAAAATTTAAAGGAAGCAAAGTCACGAGTGAAAATATATATATATATATACAGTATTTATATATATATATATATATATATATACATATATATATTATATATATACATATATATATATTATATATATATATATATATAAATGCGAATGTTTGATTGTATGTTCCGTTATAACTCTGGAACCAATGCACGAAAACATCGTGAAATTTTGTACAGTGATTCTACACGTTCCTGGAAGTAACATGGGCATACTTTTAATGGTTTAGAATTATGATTTTGGTCCAATTTTAATAGTTTATTTAATTAAATTTTTTATTTATAAATTGTTGTTTTGATGTTAGAGTATTTTATATTGGATCCGGCGGATTGCGCTAACGACAACGTAATACAAAGTTAAATGATACTTTCACCTGTTAACACTTTCAGCTGAAGTTCATCAAAGACACAGAAATATTTGTTTACACTAAAATTTTTTGAAAAATTATTATTGTAAAAATGCTTGATCAGTAGTATAAGTATAGTATAGTATATATCCGCATAGAAAGCAGTTTTTGCCTAATTTTAAATTTAAATTGCACCAATGATCAATAAACTATCTAATGCAATGAAAATGCTATTAAACGCTGTTTTAAAAACCACCTCTATGTACAAAGCCGTGAATTTTTGCACGTAGGGTAATCGAATTCGGTTAGATCGAAGGTAAATGAAAAGAGCTGAAACAGCACGCTTTATGATCGAAATTGGTTTTCGTTGATACATTTTCTTGATCGGGGCACAAGGCAAACTCCACAATAATACGGGATATATCTTAGACAGAAAATTAATTTTAACAGACCGAATTTGATTCTTTATAACCTAATTAGTTCATCGAGATTCATCCATTATAAATTAATTGTACTGAATAACTGATCAACACCTAGCAAAACCACGAAAGAGAGATGAAGGAAATATGGTACATACCTTCATAATGCACCCAAGAGGCTCACGAAGGAACGACTATCAATTATCTCAGAGTGTTCAAAATGTGATAGAATAAGAATACGTGAATATAGTGTACTGTTTTTCAACAGGAAATTGCGTGCGAAGCCGCGGGCAACTGCTAGTTATTACAACAAATATGACAATGAGTGTGAGAGGGATGAGTGCTAAGGTCTATTAGCCTTGTTAGTCGGAGCATTATTATGTAATATTAATTCTATGGTAATATTGAAGAGAAAGTAGCCATATTTGATTATTATATTATTTAATCGTTTATCGAAAATTGCAAAACAATCGAAGATAGTAGCTTATAAGTGGCAGCGTCACAAAAAATCCAGATAACAACTATATTTATGATTAAATTGAATATGTAAAAGATAAATATCCTTTTTACTAGTTGAATGCTAGGGGGTGCTAATTCAGTGACTGAGGCATGTCCATGCGCTGAATAAGCACCCCCTTGGAACAGGGGGGGAGGTGTTAATTCAGGGCCTCGACCATGTTCATGCGCCTGATTTAGCACCCCCTTGTAGTCGGGGGGTGCTAATTCAGTGCCTGGTCCGTGTCCGTGCGCTGAATTAGCACCCCCCTGCCGTGACGTCAGAGCCCGAGGGGGTTGCTTATTCCAGGGGGGTGCTAAAGCAGCGTCCCCGTTTCTAATCTCCGTTCAATGGCTATCCAGCCGGCTAGAAAGATGTTACTGTCGCTACTTGTTATAGTGCTTACTTCTTTTGGCGGGATTTATGTTTTGCATAAAGCTGTCAAACTTTACACAACTGTTAAACCCATTCGTTGATTTTTTTTAAGTAAAATTAAATTTGACAATATGAAACGATAAAAACATAAGAACAATGAGTTATGTAACAACAATAAATAAATACTGTATTTGCAATATATTCGCCAAGATTATGTGCCATAAACACAAATTTTTATTTCAGTAATTATAAACTAATAATTTCATTTTTTTATACAATGCCAAAGACAATGAAGTAATTATTTTGGTAATACAAGATTGTAGTGAAAATTATACAGACCAATTATAGAAACCAATATAAAAGGTAAGATTGAAAATGTATAAATACTTATTACTTTAATGTGTAGAAGTCAATGATCATTGTAATACATTAAGTGTACAATATATAAAATATAAAACTTTTATGTTAAGGAATTTATTATACTCATATAATTTTAAAATATAAAAATAGCCATTTAGTAATTAGCATACGCACTTTTCAAGACATATATTTGTAACGGGCTGTAGCCCGTTATAAGAAGAAGTCACTTCTGTCAGTCAATCTAGCTACTGCCTTTCCATTTTTTTTTAACTTTGCAGCTTCTTGAGGACTTATTACCCCTGATATTGTAGCACTGATGTATCAATTCTTTTGCTATTGTATGCGTGTTGTTGCTTTGGGCAATTTTTAATGCTACATCATGTGAATTTTGGTTAGTAGTTTTCATTTTATTAAAATTTCCTATTTGATTCTTCAGAGCCTGACATCTTTGCTTAAAAAAGCGTACAGGTTTATTCTTTGTCCACGATGTTTGGTTACTAGATGAAGTAAAGTTTCCAATGTTTTCTCTGATTCAGTGGACTGTAATTCACCACACACGACAATTGCGGCTTATTTCCAAGGGACGCCATCGTAAACTTCAAATAAAACTCGTATTTCCTGCATTTTTTTTATTGATTTTGATCGGCCCCATTACTCACGGATGCATTTCTTTTTCAAACTTTATACATTACAACGTTGAAGTAATTCAAATATCAAAATAAACACGTAAAGAGTAAAATACTTACACGTTTGATCGGGCAGACAGGAGACCAAGTCTTCGGCACGCTGAGTTAGTACATAAAATCCTCCGCAGATAGTACCAATGGTGATTGCGCACGTCGTCAAGCTTTACAAAAGGATAAAAGTATTATATTTTGATTTCGATTTACGTTACGTATTATCAGTTTTACTGTCACACTTGTATTAGTAGAAGAATACATTTAATTATTATCAAATATTTAATAAGAGAATGACATAAAGTAAAAAAACAGCTTTTTACAGAATACGAGCCCTAATAATTGAGTGGTTTTTAATGCCTCAAGCCTATTGCCTATTACGGTCTGGGGTCGTCAAAATGTCAGACACAAAAAGGGGGCCGTTGGTTCAGACAGTTGGAGAACACTTGCTGTATACACTTATTTAAGTTGTATTAAATAATAAAACTGGAAACCCATTTTTAAGGATATAGTGAGTGGGAATTCCTAGTCTGTAAAAGGAAAACATAATAAACATTAATACCTAGCGAATACCAATATTGTCAGATGGTCTAAGACCGTCGTGCACCATCGAAACTAGATTTTTGAAAACTCCTATCAGGGTCGGTTTTATATTTGATATTTTGTATATATATATAACTTTTTCTGAAATGAAGACCTTTACCGTACATAATATTTCATTACATATGAAAATATTAAGTTCAAAAGCAGTTGATAAAACAGCACAGCATTACAACAGAAGGAAACCAAAGGCTTCTTAAACAACATTTGTTTTAAATGTGTTATTTTATGTTAGCATCCATTTACTTTCCGCAAACACTAACCACCCAAACGCGTACATAATATTTCATTACATACGAAAATTTTAAGTTAAAAAGCAGTTGATAAAACAGCACAGCATTGCAACTAAAGGAAACACCAGGCTTCTTTAAACAACACTTGATATAAATGTGTTATTTTATGTTAGCATCCATTTACTTTCCGTAATAGCAAACTACCCAAACGCGATTCTAACTCTTCAGTCTAAGTCTTCACCCATTTGTTGTGTAGAATGAAAAATGTCTTAATTCTTAGTTAACCATTCTAACAATCCACTCCATGGTTTAAAATACCCAGAGATCTATATTTACTAAGCTCATTCACATATCCATCTAGAGACTACCAGTTCGTAGGTCAGTGGTCCAAGACTCAGTCAAAACAAAAGTATGATTTTTAGATAAATGGTTCTCAGTATTCTAAAAATACAAATTGGGATAGGTACGTAAAGTTTTGTTTGTAAATCATTTCTTGGTTCAATTCAATTTCTAGAATCAATTTGAAACGTAATCAATAAGACTACGGTATCTATTAGGAAATCAAACAGTCAATACAGTCAATTATTGTTCGGAATGCGCGAAGTTTTTCAACAAAAGTAGTACTACTTTGAACGATGTTTTATGTTACATCTTTAAAAACTAAATTTAAAAATAATTTAAAACGATAATGGACCAGCTAACATTATCAACGTATGTGCATCCTTATAGCTCCTATAGTAACCATAACTCGTATTATACATAATACTGTCCCACCATAAGTATCGAGTTCATTAAGCAACAAGGAAATTATTAAGTTACTTCGCTACAATAAGCAAAGCAACCTTTCAAATAATAAATAAATCAATAATAAGGTATAAAAATATTCCATGCAACGGAAACAGTTTGATCGAGTTAATGTATACAGTCAAATATTGTTCGGAATGCGCGAAGTTTTTCAACAAAAGTAGTACTACTTTGAACGATGTTTTATGATACATCTTTAAAAAGTATATTTAAAAAACTGAATTAAGTTAATCAGGAATTCAAGTATTAACACTTTAAAACTTTACTGAGTTCAGTCTTTAAATACCTATAACAAACATATTTACGTATAAGCAAATCTACGGTGGCGTTACCTCGTAGTCTGATACAAAACTATTTCCAGTCCCTGGTGGTAACGGCGATTGGCTCCGGTTCCGGTGCTACCTTCTAGCGGCCATTACTGTAACTTTGATTAATATTATAGACTAAAGACAGTTCCAAAATAAACAACATATCCGTTTACATTGCTGTCTTTAGTTCAGACTGTCCCGTTTCTTAATTGCTGTACAAGAAAGTCATACGACTTATAATCCATGTGTAACATTGTCTCTATAAGCAGTTCAAAAAGTATTGCACGTATTAAATAGAGTATTACATTTTACAATTCATTATACTTTGTATTTAGCTGTATCTGTCACGTATGTGTTTAAATAACTGAACTAACATATGATCGGAAATCCAAATACCTGTCAAACGACTTTTATTTACATGAATTAAATGTATATAAACGGCAATAGCCGAATTTAATTTCAATAAATAGTGAATCACAAAAAAATATTTGGTTAGTATATATGTACACTTTTTTATTAAAAGATCATAAAATATGTTAAACCTATGTAAATTATAGAATAGCTCATCAAACATGGTAAAATATTTCTTACATATTATGTTGGTGAGAAACATTTTTATTGGCTATGAATTGTACTAATGTACATAATATTATATAATAATAATATAAAAGTTTTATTAAACGTTTCATGAAATCGAAATCAATAGCCTATACAATAGAAAATCACAGCATCATTTACAACTGTAAAATAACATTAACATAAGAAACTATGTAACCAATACCACCAACTAACGTTATCATCGTTTGTGCCTCCTAATAACTCATTCTACAGTAACTCAATACTCTTCTTAGGAATGATTAAAGCACACCTGACGCACAAATTCGAAATGTACAAATTAATAAGTTACTTCACTACAAAAAGCAAAGTAACTTTTCAAATACAACATGTTATAATTGCTTGAGGTATTGGATTCCTTTTCTTAAATATCTACATATATAATGAAATTCTATTTGTAGTGTGCGAACTTTTCCCGTAAAGGTAGTACAGTACTACTTTGAATAATGCATTATATTCATATTTAAATATAAACTATAAATACTAAACAAATTTCGGTTTGTAATTTAATTATTAAACTTATCCCCAAATGTCACAGTCTGATTCTGTATCTTTTGCAATGTATTAACTTAACATTTTCAAGCGCGTATATTGAAATTACTTGATATAATATTTATCTTTAATTGAATCCAAAATAGGTTACAAATTCATGATACGCGGTCACAGTAGGTAATAGGGGTGGTCAATATCTCGAAAACTACGTTATTTAAAAGTGAAGTTTGTCTCGAAGTTATACTCGAATGTTCCACCATACTCTAATGCTGTATCATTATAATAAACCCGATTACAAAGTAGTTATTCCTCCCACCTTTGCTTTGGCTCTTATGACTAACCTTTTAACCCCCTGGCACTTTGTAGGAAAGATATAACATTTCTTGATGCTTGTTCTTGCTTGTAAATATTTTAAAACAACTTTATACTTTCATCCTGAAAATGCTATGAGCAATGCATTGTAATTGAATGCATGAAATTGTATTGAATTTTTTTAATCGATCGTCAACCACGCTGGTTTTGGTGGAGGTCGAAATAGAAGGGTATTTAAAGAGTAAAAATAAGATATTAAAATGTTTTTCAAAGATAATATTTTCCATTCCGTATTACACTTAAAGCCAATCGTCAGATACGTAAATAACAGTTGTATCATTTTCGGACAACTAGATTAATATATAAAGTCGCCAACTTTACGGTTCACAATGCGGTTAGCTGTGGTTTTAAATGTGTCAAGGTGAAAAGATATGATCTAAAAACATTATCATTACATATTGTGCCCTTTTATACCCACTAATTTTACCTGTACCGAACTAGTGCAGCTAACTATCAATTTCTTTCCTTATCGATGTCACGAAAAGACCGAGGTGTTATTATATATGCAGTGCAAATTTGCTCTTGGTTCCTGTATATCTATGATCTGCGCTGTTTCTTAGTTATGATAAGATAATATTTACGAAGTCAAAACACAGCTGATGTGAAAATGTGTTACTGCTTATCTTACAATCAATTTTGACGATGGTTTGAGGAAGTGAGACAGAACAGAGGGAGGAATGATTAGTACCTCTGCCGCTTATTTCAGTACAGGAATTATATTTATAGCAGGTTACATCGTAGCTGACATTGATCCTCTGTAACGTGTACATCAGAGACCGGTCTGAGCCACGTTCCTCCAGAAATAAAAAACTTTAATTAAGTTTTATATCATATTAATATTAATGTAATGAAAGTAACTAAAACCCTTTTCAAAATATTTTTATTGACAAACACGTGTTTCGGTTTTTAACCATCATCAGTGTACATTAACCTCTAAATAAATAATAAACAATTAAATATACACATGTGGAACTTTTAAACATATATTAAATTTAAATGACACAGTTGTAATTTTTCTTTTTAGTAAACTGTATTTAATATTTAAATTTTTTCAAAAATTGGATTTGTCTTATTTTTCAAATTACTATGTAAAATGTTATGGGGATCTTTATTATAATTTAGATAGATATGTAATTCTTTTGTGTTTAATTTCTCTCCTTTCTTTTCTATATCTAAAATTTCCATGTTCTTTTCAATATTTGTGTATTTATGGTCAGCTTCCAATAAGTGTCCAGCAAAATTTGATTTGATTGTAGACATGTTATTTGTTTTCAAACCTTGTATGTGTTCATTAAACCTTTTATTAAAATTTCTTCAAGTTTGCCCAATATATTACTCTCATTACATTAATATACTGTACACATATAAATATAACGCTATAAGTGGAGTTAATAACATAACATAATAATATTAGAAATGCGAAACTGCGATTGTACTGCAATGTTTACATGACCATTCTTTTTATCCCTGGGATGAATATTGATTGCCCTATTCTTATTTCGAAAATTTCTCCGGGCTACGCTACACTGGTATCTAAATCAGTTAAATATCCCACATTGGTCTCTAAAGTTTTGAAATATAATTTCAGAGAGGCTGATAAATATAATCAACTGTTCTGTGTAAACGTTGTATCGTGACAGCATGACCATATGTTTTATAATATAACAACTATTTTCGATTTGTTTACACTTATAGCATGTAAATTCTGTAAGGAGTAACTATTAGTTTTCATTCTGTTATTAGCGATTAAGTAAGTACTCTACCTTAGAAATGTAACTTAGGAAATGTCCTACGACATATGATGGCCAGAATTCGAAGTCATATGTCATTATTATTTTCAATTTGTTTACATTTAAAGAACGAAAGCATCACAAAATTAACAACAATTCTTATTTCCACATCTTGGCAAAATGAAACCCAATAAAATTTTTCTTTATATTACTTAATTTAATTAGTAATTGAAAATAACTAGAAGTGCAAAACCTAAATTGAAATTACCCTTAGTTTTGCTTAATTTCTGGTCCTCTTAATTATGAACTCTGAAAATTGGGTACCAGATGCACGATAAACGACTAATTCCATTTTCCAAATATCATAGGACCCTATCGTAGTACCTCAAAAATCTATGAACTTTGGCTGTGGAGTTCCTCTACTTTCCTTTACAAGTGTTACTGAAATCATGGGAGCAATTCAATAAAATAGAATATTGCATATTAACTGCGAAAAATCAGAAGGTTTTTGCTAGTTTGTATATATTTAAAAGATAATAAAATATATTAAACTTAAATTAATTATTTTGTATCTACTATGCAACACTTTTTTTAGACTATGAATATTTATTAACGTAAATCATATTTAGATCTATGTTAAAGTTTTCTTCAACGATTCATGAGCTTGAAATCAATAGCTTAAACTAAACGATATATCACCGTATGAGTTAGGAAACTATGAAACTACTACTACCAGCTAATAACGGTATCATCGTGTGTGCCTCCTCATAACTTATTCTACAGTAGCATAATCTCTTCCTATATATATTACCAGAACACCTAAAGTTTGTATTGGAAATTTACAAATTAATAAGTTACTTCGCTACAATAGGCAAAGTCACTTTTTAAATAAATAATTTATATCTCACATTTCATCATCAAAGATATGATACCTTATTTGATATAATTATATATATTTAAATAATATTTGGACTGTGCGAACATCCCTGCAAAAGTAGTATTACTTTAGATACTCCATTATATTCATCTTTAAATATAAACTATAAATACTAAAGAAATATTTGTTTTTAGTTTAATTATTAAACTTTAAGACGTTTTGATATTTTTCATTTTAAATTAAGTTTAACTGTAATGTTATCATACAAGGATAAGTATAGTGGCGCTACGTTGTAGTAAAAACCAAAACTGTTTCCAGTCCCTGGCGGTAAAGGTGAGCAACTCATGTGGTACTCTGTCACCTAGCGGCCGTGGCTGTAACTTAATAGTAGACTATTGCCTAAGACAGTTGGATATTAATCAAAGTTGCATTGCTGACTTGTTTCATTAAGGAGTGTCCTAAGCCTCTTTCTTTACTACTACTTTACTGTATACTGTATGTTGTTTATAGTTAGAATGAGCTGGAATTATATTTATTTATAATGATTACATTCACAACAATTATTATTTATATAGATAGATTTTTTGAAACATTTTATCCGATATGTTACTGTCTGAGTTTATACCTCTGTGTTTAACGTCATATGTTCAAGCTAGTATATAGAAATTATATTATTTAAATTCATTGATAAACAAAGCCATAAGTTAAGAGATATGACATAATCCAATTAAATAATAAAAAATATACAAACTATTAGTAGGCTAAATAAAACTTTACATCTGCACAAGGATAGAATTATTTATTAAAGAATTACATTTAGGTAAACTAGGCCACAGATACGTTATTTTCCGTAACAATAGTTAATAGGTGGTCAATAACTCACAAACCATTTCATGTAAAAGTAAACTTTGTGTTTTATAATCGAATGATCCACCAATTGTAATATTGGACCATCAAATTAAGCCCGGTGGCAAAGAAGGTATTCTGCCGACCTTCCCTTTGGCTCCTGTGCCTAACCGTTTATGCCATGACTGTTGGTAGGGAAGTTCCAGGTAATTTATTTACTCCACTGTCAGCACAGGCATAGTCTCCTATATTGGCTTTGATACTAATTCTCCAGGTAAAGTGGAGTTTTCACTGGTATTTCACCAAAGCTTAGAGGAAATCTTGTCTAAGCAAGCTTGAGACCACTATCACGTTCATTCCTCAAGAAATTATAATCTTTGTTCAGTTATGTGTATTTCATCCGTGTTACATAGTAAAATATTTAATTGAAATATTTGTAGGATATATAATGTTTAATTTAATGAGTGTATTTATCGCTTGAATTCATCCTTTCCAGTCTCCACCTCATACTGTTGGTGTACTAGGAGGTGTCTCAAGCAATCTTTTCAGTGACCGTCCATCGCACGCAATTCTTAGATTTTTTCATCTTTGTGTGATGTATTGTTGCTTTAGACACCTAATAAAGAGGGTAGATTTTAATCGTCAAATAATAGTTTTATATCTTTTAAACATATTATAATGGCAAATATTTCTAATCCTATGGACTTAATGAGAGAGAGGGAAGTAACCTAACTTTAAATCAGATATACTTCTGAAAGATGCATAAGCAGAGAAAACTATATGTTTTTACTACAAACTATGACACAAAAACAATCGTTTACATACTAAGGGTTCTAACTGAAGTTGCATATTATGAAATTAAGTTTTCTTAAAAGTTCAATATTTTATAACTCAATGTACTCGAGAAAAATCCCCAAGTGATAGGCTTCTCTAATGCTCAGTACAGTCCCACGGACGGTCATGTATCATATCTCCTAGTTTATGTAGAAATCTAATACAACTATACAAAATCCATGTAAACTCTTTATATGTTAACTTCAATTCGGATAGAACAGAAATATAGCTACTTCCCTGATATTACAGTTAATGGAGGATTTTTATCGCGAAAATTGTGATTAAATCAACGACTAGTTTGTAGTCTCTATTAAAACGTTTAGTTTATTAATGATGATAATAAATAATTTACAATTATACTTGTATCTATTTGTAGGGAAGAATTTATCTCTTCACTTGGTAATAAAACAAGTAAATTAACTTTCAGTTTTATGTTAAGTTTATTCAATAATAAAATAACATTTGGTATGTGTGTATTGATGATAATAGGTAGTTTAAGGAAGACACAGTCCATAGCTTTCAGCCTTCAGCCAGCACCACTGACAGATTTACTCATAACAATTAACGCAATTTATTTCGTAATAATTGCGGTATTTTCGGTGACTCAACATAATATTGTGTGGTAGTTTTAACAGTAAATTTGTTGTATATTAATCTATTTTTAAATTTTTAGTCTTACTAAACTTTTAAAAATTTAGTTTTTACAGGTTTCATAGTCATTTTCAGCCTAAATCATTCTAATAAGTTGTATTTACGTGTCACTATTTTCATACTGGACTACTTTCAAAGTTAAGTCCCTGACCCATAAATTTACTATCATTGTTAGTGGTTATTAATGGGTTTGACGATCTCAACTAATGTTTCTACTTCAACACAGTGAGTACTTTTAAATAGTTAATAAAACCCTAAAACTTTTCGTTCGAGAAGTAACAAAATCTAGACAACACAATACGTTAGAAGTCACTTATTTTATTGAAGAATTGAAGAATTGAATTTATTTCCAACAGCAAATATGTACAGTCATTAACAAAATACAATCTTTGGAAAGACTGACCACTTTTACAAGTAGTGTGGCCAGTGCGAGTACTTAAATTACAAGTATCTTATCTGCGTCCAGATAAAAGTTCAATTATATCAGCCGGGCTGCTCTCTGTGGCGTCCACATAAGTCTTATCACTACTATTTATCTAAAACACTACGAACTTAAACTCAGAACCAAATCTAAAACTGAACTAAAATCTTTCTGAAGTATAACTTGTACCTTTTACTCTAAAATAGTTTTATTTATTTACACACAACTACTTTTCCTTTATATATCATAAAAATAAGTTTCTATGTTGAGAATGAACTACATTAAATAAAAATAAAACTTGGTTAGCAATTTAAATGAAATTAAAATAAACTTTGTACACAAAAATAATTAAAATTCAATAATAAAATAATAATGATATAATAGATTACATAACATTTCAAACAAACTTAAAATTAATCCTCGTTTATTTACATGGTTTTTATTATTTTTATTTATTCAGTCTTTATTTGTACAAGTAATTTTATTTGAAAAATAACAAACAATCCTCTATTGTCAGTAAAAACTCTTTTAATTTCCTATAAAAAAACTTATCGTTAACGGCAATTTTCAACTCATATGGTAATTTATTGAATAGTTTCGGCCCATTGTACATAAAAGACTGCTTTACGATTGATTTATTGACTTTTGGTAGTCGAAACATTCTCTGGTCTATGCTTCTAGTACCGTAATTTAAGTCCGTAGTTCCCAAATTACCACTTTTAATGTAAAATAGCCTAAGTACCTTAAATACAAATAGATGTTGCAAAGGTAGTATTTTAAGTTTAGCAAAAATTGGGAAAGAACTATCACGTCTTTTATTATGAGAAATAATTCTTATAAAATGGTTTTGCACAACTCTTAATTTCTCTATTAGATATTTAAAAGTACTTCCAAAGCAAACTAACCCATATTGTAGTCTTGATTCGACCAAAGCAAAATACAGAGTTTGTAACAAATGTTCGTCACAAAAATTTCGTAGAAAGTAAAATTTTCTAATTGAAGATTTTAATTTTCTTTGCAAAACTGTTACGTGCTTATCCCATGTTAGCTTCCGATCAAAAATGACTCCTAAATATTTAAAATTATCCTGTTTTTCAATTCGCTTACAATTACATAGATTTACGTCGCCTCTGCAAGTAAATTCGTGAAATACAAATTCAGAATGAAAGTTGAAATCATTAAAACCAAAATTTACATATTTTGTTTTCTCAACGTTTACAAGCATTTTGTTTGTAAGACACCAATTTTTTAAAATAAACAAATCATCATTAATTTGGCTATATAATAATTCCGTATTCTTCTGGGAATAAAAGAAGGCAATATCGTCGGCGAAGGCACTAGCCTTGCCATTAAAACCGAGTTCTAATAAATCATTTATAAATATCAGAAATAGAGTGGCAGATATGACACTTCCCTGCGGCACCCCTGTAGTGACCGGCAGTGGCGCGCTGACAGCGTGACCAACCCGCACACGCTGCTCCCGCCCCGTGAGGAAGCTGCGGAACCAGCTCAAGGCCACACCCCGCACTCCCGCCATCTCCATTTTTAACAACAATATGTCATGATCAACCAAGTCAAATGCTTTTTGGAAATCAATGAATAATCCCGTCGATTTACTGCCCTCGTTTAAACTAGAATAAATCATATCCGTTACATTAACAAGTGCATCCTCGGTAGACGACCCCTTTCTAAAACCATATTGATTGCCACTAAAAAAATGTATTTTATTCAAATAACTAACTAATCTTATTTTCATTAATTTCTCGAAGATCTTTGAAAAAATAGAAAGCAAACTAATAGGACGTAGGTTGTCTAATTTAATGGAAGTGTTCTTCTTATAAATAGGGACAATAATACTAGACTTTAATTTCTGAGGAAATAAACCTGTAGAAAAACTTAAATTAATTATTTTAGCGAGAACAGGAGACAATACGCGAGCAACATGTTTCACCAATGCAACACTTATATTGTCGAAACCAGAAGATTTTTTACTTTTTAAGCTTTTAATAACTTCAAACACTTCATTTTCGTTTGTTGGAAGAATAAAAAAAGAAGACATCCTAGGTAATAAGTTTAGCTCTATAGCATCGTTATTGTAGTATTGTATATTATTTTGTACAGCGATAAAATAGTTGTTTATTGTATCAGCTACAATGATTGGATCAGATAAAATTTCTCCGCTATCTAATGCTACCTTTTCAACAGACTTTTTATTAACTGCCCCACTCAAATTATTAACTATTTTCCATTGAAGGGCTGTATCTCCCTTCGCTTCATTAATTTTCTTAGAATAATATTGATTTTTTGTAAGATTTATTTCAAGTTTTAATTTATTACAAAACCCACTATAATAGCATGAAAAATTTCTATCATATGGCCTGGATTTATAAAGATGATATAACTTATTTTTTCTTTTCAGTTTTTCTAATAGCTTATTATTTATCCAAGGACTGATTAATTTAGCTTTGTTTAATTTATCATTTTTCAAACGTTGACTTTTCTTACATTTGTCTATAGTATTTAGTAAAGTTTTTAAAAAAACAATTAAAACTATCATCAATATTATTATTTATAAAACATTCATTCCACTGTATCAAATCCAAATCTAATAATAGCTTATCGTAATCTATTTGGCCTTGAAAGTTATTATGATTATTTACAACCTGATTTTTACAACTAGGAAGCGTCATTTTTAAGCCTAGCATACAATGATCAGTTAAGTCAACATCAAATATTGCACTCTTAAACATGGAAACATCACGGTGTCTGACAAAAATGTGATCAATACACGACTGTGAGTTGGCAGTGATTCTAGTTGGACGATCAATTAACTGAACAAAACCATTACTACTTAATAAACTTAGATAACTATTTGCATTTCGTGTGTTCTCTGTTATGTTTAAATTTATGTCCCCAATTAATACTGTGTTATTATAAATTGATGTTAATTCATTGCCTAGCTCCACAATAAAATCATTTTCACTAAAACTGTGTAGCCTATAAATGCAAAAAAGATTAAAAAAGAAGTCTTTAAAGATAATTTTTAAAAGTAAGGTATCAGCTGTTGTTAAGCTCAAATTTAGGTTCGACACACAAATTTCGTTCGATATGTAGCATAAAATTCCCCCCGATCTTAAATCATTGTTACAGCAATGGAATCTGTTGTAACCAGGAATATTATAGACTTCAACTTCGTCACCACCAATCCAAATTTCGCTAAGAACAATAACACTTATTTTATGTACAATTTGATTTAAAACTAATAAAAAACTGTCAAAGTTTTTTCTGATGCTTCTTATATTTGCATAAATTATGTTCTGATTTAGGCCTAATTGATCTTGAGAAATATAAAAATTATTAAAACAGTTAGTATTTACGTTTGTATTTTGATGCATATTTTAAAATATGTTTACTTAGTAAGGTTTCCATGTTTGGGTACTTTGAAGTGCAACTTACATGCTTATTTGAGTGAGTCCATGTCTGCATAAGAGTTTATTTTCTTCACCGGTTCTCCCTCACTTTTCCGAATAAAAAACTTGCCGTCTCGGCACCATACGAACTTGTAGCTGAGCTCCCGTCCCTTCTGTTTGAGTTTCGCGAGGAACTGTTTGTTCTCCGGCGAGAGATGGTCGTTGATGAAGATTCGCTGAACAGGGAAGTGCTGATTGACATCTCTAGCCGTCAAATTCTTCTTTTGCCTTGACTTTTCGATCCACTGCTCCTTAGTGCCTCTCGTCTTGAACTGTACGATGACAGACGGCTCCCGGTCTTTTCTGAAGGAAGGTACACGGTGCGCGGCGGCTATGTCCATCTCCTGGACTTCTACTCCTATTGCTGCTCCGACGTCCGCCACTAACACGCTGATATCCTCGTTCCTTGTTGCTGGTACACCGCTGATCTCGATATTATTCACCCTCGAGTATTGCTCCAAGTTTCTAATCCGCTCACGCAAATCCCCAACTTCTCTGCTCAAAATTACATTATTAGCTTTAAGCATTTGATTTTCTTTTTGTAATTCGGCAAACTGTCTCTTAATTTCATTCATTAATACGTTAGAGGTATCCAACATAGCAGAAACATGCTGCACCGAGGTTGACAGTTCATTCAACTCAGATTTAAAAGAAGACATTTCGCCAAAAACGTCCTTTTTAAAAGCCTCCATTACCTTAATTAAAAAGTCCTTCGTGAGTGCTTCGGGCGTAGACACATTTGATTTCACACTTCCTTGAGTTGAAGTTTTACCTTTACAGGAAACACACTTCCAGTCCTTAGTAGAGCGCCTGATTTTTTCATCGTTTTCACCCTTTACACAATGAAGATGGAAAACATTTTCACATTTTCCCGTGCACTTTATACTGCTTGGATCATTGCACTCACTTCCGCAAACGCCACAGAGTGCCATTTTAAGATAAACTAATAAAAATACCTTATTTTTATACAAAATAAAACACGCACAACGCGAAGTACACTGCACGTGGTAACTTAACCTTCGGACTCAGATAAGCGCACCGCACGGAGAGCTGTTATCGGCTCGACTGATAGAGCTGGACTGTATTATATGTTACATCGTTCAAATAATATTTAAAATGTTTAATATGAAAACAATAATAACGTTTTGTGTGTAGTACAGACACCTTGTACATTAGTTAAACATTTATAGTTAGCCTACTATTTTCCACACAAGATATTCTATTACACCGACGCGACGATCGTTGAGTCTGGTGGTTGATCACCATAAAACCAATAGCTTGTGACATATAACAATTCTTGTTGCTTCTTCTTTCTTGTAAAGAGTTCTTTACAAATTTCCTTCCATCCTCGTCCTCAAAATACTAGGTTCGATGTGTTTGCGACTGTATTAAATTCAAAGAAATCGATCATCAACCACGTTAGTTTTGGTGGAGGTCGAAATGAGAGGGTATCAAAAGAATGAAACGTGAAGTTATAAATTTGTTTTATATAATATTTTTTCTGACATCTTACACTTAAAACCAATCGTCAGGCACACAAATAACAAATTATCAGTTCATATATTTTAACTTGTCCTATATTTTTACCTGCACAAAACTAGTGCAACTGATGATCGATTACTCTCCTAGTGGAAATTTCTCTATCGATTTAAAAAAAAAACCACTATTCACTCCTTGTACAATGCAAATTGGTCCCTGATAACTCTATAACAAACTACGATCCACGCTTTTTCTAAGCTGAGAAAAAATAATACTTTATAACTCATGACAGATAATATTGTTATGGTTAACGAAATCAAGACACTGCTGGTGTGAAAATATAATACTGCTTATCTTACAATCAACTTTGAAGGTGGTTTGAGAAAGTGAGACAGAACACAGAGAGGAAGGTTATTTCTCCGCCGCTTATTTCAGTAAAAGGATTAGATTGTTGCTTTACTTCAGACTCGTTTGCAATTTCATTCCCTTCTGCACTTCTTAATCTGCAATTCTTAATTATGTATTGCAAATTACATTAGGACGAATCTAGTACTAAATGCTGCAAAACATTAACAATGAGAAAACAATAAACAAACAATTTTATGATTGTTGCCACAGTTACACATACTTGATTTTGAATCTTTGAAAAACACACAATGCTTTACCTTATTTAAATGTTCCTGTTGTTTATTTCAATGTTTTACGCTCAATACAATATAACAAACGTTATTGTGGAGTGCGTAAAAATATAAGTCGCAAGATTAATTCAGACATTAAAGAGCCTTTTCGTTTATATTCAATCTCTTTATAACTACACGAATCGACACTTCGGCGATATCTAACGATTTAGGCAACAATTCTTCTAAATGTGTACGTGGTAGTAGTAAGCTACACCATGCTCGTCTAGGGTAATAAGTTCAATGAAAAATTTCTAATCTATAAACCTCATTTAAATCCCTAGATATCCTGCGATAGAAATGTTTACATCACCCCCCTCCCCCCTCACACACCTGGCAGACAAAAAATAAATTGTGTTAGCCTACTAAGTGATAAGCATGAATAACGATCAGCCAAGTTCCATCGTTGGACATGCACCATTATATAACTCACTCTTGCCTATGAAGAAATGAAGTTTTACATAATACCTTTCTCGAAACATCTTGCCACGAGATACATTCAAATTCATATTGAGTAAGTTAGGATTTATAGCAAAAACTTCTGGTAAGTTAGCGAGGATACTACTGCGAAGAAGTTAGAAGTACGTTGAAGTGAAATTTTATCACCTACTAATAAAATGGGCTTTAATCTATTATATTTTCTTATTACTTTAAGAATAAAACTGTTGTTAAAGTCTCAGTTATTTTCTTTCTAACATGGTTACTTATACCAATGTAAAAATATCGCTAACGTTCAGCTGAACCCCATGGAAATTTTGTGCATTCTCATCCAAAAGTAGCATAACAATACTCGTATTCGCATTTTACTTAACAATAGCACACCGTAAGTTCGTGTTGTGTACGGAATTATAAGGTACTTTGCTACAATAAGCAAAGTGACCTTTCAAAATTAACTTTTAAAATTGTCTTTTGAACCTTCCAAGATGTGGAAATATTTATCGAAAATATCAATATATTATAGTAACATTTGGACTGAACGAAGTTTTCCTACAAGAGTAGGATTACTTTGAAGAATTCATTATAATACATCTCTTAAAATGAAATTATTAATACTACACAAGTATTGATTTGGAATTTAATTATAAGACTTTAAAATGTTTAAACATTTTTGTTTTTAAATGAAATTCAACAAAAATGCTAACATTCAAGGACAAGTAGCCTATAGTGGCGTTACCTCGTAGTCAAATATTAAACTTTTTCCAGCCACTGGCCGTAGTACTTCATACTTAATCACAAAACTATGTTTAGAATACCTAGCTTATCTGTGAAACATTGCACAAGTTTTTTACTCGTCACTACAGTTTCTAAGATTACCCTTAGTAAACTTGAAACTGGCGGCTAATGATTCAATTGTACAATGTATTTACAATAGTGTTAATTTCCAACGTAGGTACATTTCTGCTGAAATATGTTAAAACCAATAGGGTGTTAAAAATGTACCAGTTTTTCTTCAGTTTACAATATTATTTGTTAACATTTAGTCGTTTAGGTTGGTTTAAACTTTACAAATACTTACCCAAGGGCCGACCTCATATTATGTCAATAAGAACCTTACTAGGTTCCTCTACAATGGACCTTGGTACTCATATAATTATATGAGATATACGAAAACTATTAAATTTTTATTAAATTTAAATTTTCTATATTCAACTGAACTCGTAATCAATAGACTATTTGATAGGAAATCGCAGTATCAGTTTAATCCGTTAATGGACCAGCTAACATTATCAACGTAGGTGCCTCCTTATAGCTCTTATCATAACTCGCATTATCCAAAATACTATCCCACTATAAGTATTGAGCTCGTTAAGCAACAAGGAAATTATCAAGTTACTTCGCTACAATAAGCTAAGCAACCTCCCAAATAATGCATTGGTACAGCAGTACAATTACAACAACCATAATGCAATTGTTTACAGATATAAAGTACACAGTAAAACAGTGTTCTGTACTGAAGTTTTCCAACAAAAGTAGGACTATTTCGAACAATGCATTACGTTCCATGTTTTAAGACGAAATTATGAATAATGTTCTAAACTTGATTTGGAATTTAACAAATAACACTTTAAACATTCACCAAATTTAATTTTTAAATAGTTATAACATAAATATGAAAGATTATCAATATCTATGGTAGCGGTACCTCGTGGTCTAATACAAAACTACTTCCAGTCCCCGGCGGTTACGCTGAGCGGCTCGGGTGCTACCACCTGGCGGCCATTACTGTAACTTAATTAATAGTATAGACCAGGGCTGCCCAACCTACGGCCCGCGGGCCGAATCCGGCCCGCGAGTCAGTTTTATGTGGCCCGCCTTGTTGCCAAAACAACCAAATTTGTTTACAAGCATTTGAAATATTAAATAAATACAAATTTTGAGAACCAAGCACAACTTCCTTCGCAATTTCCTTGTAATTGTTGCTCTTCATGAATTACTTCTATTGTGATTTACATATATTTATACACTGCCACTCGTGTATACATAGTTGTATCAAAAATCGGTCGAAAATATATAATTAGCGAAGCATATCCATTTAAGGGTCTTTACTTAATAGTAAAGTTTTCTTTACTCTAATCCAGGGCTGCCCAACCTAGGATCGTCCAGCCGATTTCACATAGAACGAGCCGTATTCATTTGGTGGAGTATGAGTGTTGAAAGAAGTAGTTGCAGACAGATTTCACTGACTACGGTGGTGGCTGCCGGCTGGCGAATAGAGCGCGCGTAAAGCACGGCACAGCGCGCGGTGCGGCGACGTAACCCCTACCCAATTCAAGGTCACCACTCGCCACGTAATTTGTATGTCCTAGTATCCTAGTAGGATTAATTAAAATCAATGTATTCAATTTATTGGTGACTTTTTATTGTTCCCTCAGAATTGGAGCAAACATCCAAAAGTCTGGGTTTATATTTAATTCTACTAAAAGAACCTAAAAACATAATATATTATAAACCTTTACCTAACAACTAATAAATAATAAGAAATTACAATAATCAGGAAACAAGGGCCAAATAACCTTAAAACTCATATTTTGCACAAGATTTCTGGAACAAACCCCGAGCAATACGTATTGTTTGGGGTTCCAAATCCCCTGGGATGTTGGCCCGCCTGGCCATAAAGGCTTTAAAATGTGGCCCTTGGGTAAAAAAGGTTGGGCACCCCTGGTATAGACTAAAGACAATTATATTTTTTTTTAAAAGAGAACAACGTTGAGGGTTAAATTGCTGTTTTCTGTTTAACTTTTGTACTTGGGTAACAAAACTAAGTTAAGGTAATCATGCAACAAAGTTTAAAAATGTTCTAACCAGAACTGATTCCATCCATGTTTTCCGCCTTGTATTATTTACAGATCAACCCCCTGTATCTTTGCGTTATAGAATTGCTAAATTTACGATATCATCGTTATAATTTAAAAATTTATAAGCATGTTTAAGAGAGCGTCTGACTTTTGATATCTGGGTGTCTTTTTTATTTAATGTATGAGAAAGAAAGGAATATACAAAGGCAATGAAGAAATAAGTATATGTTTATTAAAACATCAAAGACTAGTTTGTTAACAAATATGTTTAATCCCAATGTAAAATGCATCATGCATCATGCATAATGATTTGTCAAATAGAACATCTAACCGCGCACTCGTACCTTGTAAATCTAACATCATCCGTAACATTGTTATTAAAGCATTCCACAAATGTTAACACTGTTAATGGATAGATGTTTTTAAAATTTTATTAAGAGTACTATATGTAGCTTCTGTCAGCACTGGTAGTAAACATGTCAAGTATGACACTGTTCTAAGGTGTTATTTATCAATAACATGAGTACATCATGTTCAAGATATTAATTAATGCCTTGCAGAATCTACAAATATACATTGTCAGGAAAGTTTTTATAGAATGTTGATAGTATTATTTTCTATAAATTGGCTATAAATTAAGGAATGTCGTTGTATATTGAAAATCACGATAATTAATGAAAATGTTTAAGTGGCTAATATTATTACCATCACTCAATGTATGTTACGTTACACATAAAGCCTTCAATTTGAATACAGTTGCAATAACATTTTCCATAACATTTTAACGTTGAAAATGGTCAGGATTTTATAAACCCTTCAGACAACGTTTGGTTATTTAGGTTGGTATAAAATTTACAAAACATTACCCAAGTGCTGATCTCATATTATGTCAATAAGGACCCTGCAAGGCTCTTCTACAATGACCTTGGTATTCATATGATTATATGAGATATACGAAAACTAATACTACAGGTCGCCTTGTGATTATAACTCGTAATACAAAATTTCTCTATATTATGTGCTGATCAATGAAACTAATAACGATAAAACTATGAAAACATGTTATGGTGAGTTCTATATATTTTACGAGTATATCACGTAACCAAGCAATAGCCATTATGTAGTAGACATTATGCTTCCAGACTCAAACTGGAACTACCAACGCAACATTTAAGTACCACCTACAACAGTTTGCGCTATGGAACATATGGAGACCGTTAAATCTGCATAAGACCAGTACTTTTTACCACAAACCACCTGATGCTACGTATCTAAACCTGGTCATAATTCTACTCCACATCTTCTCTGTTATGACGCATTATACGATGTTTGTATGTAATAAGGTGGATCATTCTTATGTGATGAATAATATGTTTCAACAGCAGGTTATAAATTGAATTTATTTTAAGCATATGTAACTAGTCCAAAAAAATAGTTGTAGCATATTTGTATATGGGCACATACTTTATTAAGGACATAATGACACTGATGGCAGAAAACATTGCTTTAATATTGCAAAACTAAACTTACTACCATTTTGGATAATAGATTGTAGACTAGGGGTTGCGAAAGGCCACGTTAAAGGTTGTGGCGTTGTGGTCGCCAAAAGAAGCTACGTTTTCCCATAACAATCAGAACCACATTTTGGAAGATGATATGAATATAAGTGTGAGGTATTCACTGTTAAAGTTATTTTGCATTGATTACACTTAACAATTCTATAAATTAATCGATAAACCTTTAAATGGGGATAGAAGCACTCCAAAAGCGACAAACGCTAGTCCATAGTAAAGTGTAAGAGGATGCCGCAGCACTTGGCTAGGCATCACGCCTGCATGTCGGCAGACCAACTAGTCCAAAGGCATTTTTGCAGATTCTTATGTGGACACAAATTTTATTGAGAAAATATTAACACTTTCGGCAGAAAACATTTGCTTTAATGTTACAAAACTAATCTTACCACCATTTTGACTAATATATTTTAGACTCGGGTTTGCAAAAGGCCATTTTACAGTAGTCACTTCTGTCAGTCATTCTCGCGACTGCCTTTCCATTTGTTTAACTTTAAGGTTCTTAAGAGCTTATCACCCCCCGAAACCATGTCAATACCAGTATGAAGTATCGGTTATTTGCTATTGTATCAGTTCTGTTGCTTTGGGCAATGTTTAATGCTACATCATGTGAAGCACGAAGAGAACTTTGTTTTCAAGAAGCTTATAAATTGCACTTAGTCCTGTAAGAACCTTTGCGCCGCTTCCGGAGTGATAGGATATTCAGGATGGGTAAGGTTAGGGAGTAGGGACCGCCTCCTATCGAGATCCATGAGGAAGGATTAGGGCACTACATCTCAAAGTCATCCCGGAAGAAGGGGAGGTCAGCTCTGAACCAGCCTCTCCAGTCAAAATAGGCAGGGGGTGGCACACCCTTGTTGAGGTTAACAAGAGCTTCTGAGGTAAGGGAACAAACCCCACCAACTCCAACAGTCATCTTCCACAGTAGACTAGACCTACCTAATTGCCCATAAACCCCAGAATCTCAACTCTTGCGGTTAGTGATGTGCAGCTACTGGACACCCATAAGGTTGCCCAGATTGAAATGGCACATCGGTTTTTGCTGTGCCCAGTGGTGAGTTCAACTGGTAGCTATAAACCAGCCAGAAGTGATCCCTGCTGGGACTTCCACATCATGTGCTACATCATGTGAAGCACGAAGAGAATTTTGGTTAGTAGTTTTCATTTTAGTAATATTTCCTATTTAATTCTTCAGAGCCTGACGGATTTGCTTAAAAAAGCGCACAGGTTTATCCTTGAGTCCACGATGTTTGGTTACCAGATGAAGTAACGTTTCCCATAGTTTCTCTGATTCAGTGGACTGTACTTCACCACACACAACAATTGTGGCTAATTTCCAAGGGACGCCATAGCAAACTTCAAATAAAACTCGTATTTCCTGCATTTTTGTATTTATTTTGATCCGCCCCATTACTCACGGATGCATTTCCTTTATTACTTGAAACTTTATTCATTACAACGTTGGAGTAAATCAATATTAAAATAAACATGTAAAAGATTAAAATACACGGATGATCGGGCAGACAGGAGACCTAGTCTTCGGCACGCTGAATTAGTTCACAAAATCTCTAACAGGTAGCATCAAAGGTGATTTACGCTCGTCGTCAAGCTTTATAAGAGGATAAAAAGTATTATATTTTAATTTCAATTCACGTTACTTATTATCATTTTTACTGTCATACTATTACTAGTAGAAGAATAAATTTAATAGAGAATAATACAAAATAAAAACATCGTATTTTTATTTTTGATGAATTATGTCACTGAGTATCCAGAGTGACGCCGGCTAATGCATGACTGATTCAGGCACAATTTGGACAAACCTCTGTCTGAGAGCGAAACTGAACTTTGCTCTCTGAGCAGGTTAGACAACCAATGAAAATAAAATCACTGTTGGCCGGCGTTATTCAACAATATTTGGATATTCATAGAAACCTATCAGCTCTGGTTCACGTCAGTAGTATTAAAGAAATAAATAAAATAAAAAGAAAACACTACAATTGGAGGCTCGATTTTAAATAACTACATAAGTTGCTGGACTCTAGATTAAGTGTATTAATATTATTATTAGATTATATCACTGGCCACACTACTAATAATAGTGGTCAGTAAATTCCGAAAAAGTTATTGTGAATTATACTTTGTAAATTATTGATGGAATAAAATTATAAATTATTATTATTATTATTAATTTAGTGGTTTTTAATGCCTCAAGGCCATTCATTGCCTAGTACCACTATATACCTTATTACTCTGTGCTAGTACGGTCTACGGTCGTCAAAATGTCAGACACAAAAAGGGGGCCGTTGGTTCAGATAGTTTGAGAACACTTGCTGTATACACTCATTCAATTTCTGTTAAATAATAAAACTGGAAACCCACTTTTCAGGATATCATGAGTCTGAATTTCCAGTCTGTAAAAGTAAAACGTAATAAACACTGATAACTAGCGAATACCAATATTGTCAAATGGTCTAAAACCGTCGTGCGCCATCGAAACTACATTTTTGAAAACTATTTTTTTTTATCAGGGTCAGTTTTATATTTGGTATTTTGTATATACAACTTTTTCTGGAAAGAAGACTTTACCTTACATAATATTTCAGTTAAGTTAAAAAGCAGTTTATTAAACAGCACAGCATTACAACTGAAGGAAACACCAGGCTTCTTTAAACAACATTTGTTATAAATGTGTTATTTTATGTTAGGATCCATTAACTTTCCGCAATAACTAACTACCCAAACGCGATTCTAACTCTTCAGTCTAAGTCTTCACCCATTTTTTGTGTGGAATGATAAATGTCTTAATTTTTAGTTAGCCATTCTAATATTCCACTCCATGGTTTAAAATACCCAAAGATCTACATTTACTAAGCTCAGTCACATATCCATCTAGAGACTAGTAGTTCGTAGGTCAGTGATCCAAGATTCCGTAAAAACAAAAGTATGATTTTTAGATAAATGGTTCTCAGTATACTAAAAATAGGTAGTATGGTATTACTTTTAATAATGCATTATATTCATCTTTGAATATAAACTATAAATACTAAACTTATTTCGGTTTGTAATTTAATTATTAAACTTATTCCCAAATGTCACAGTCTGATTCTGTATCTTTGGCAATGTATTAACTTGACATTTTCAAGCGCGTATATTGAAATTATTTGATATAATATTCATCGGTAAATGAATCCAAAAAAGGTTACAAATTCATGACACCCGAAATTTTTAATCGATCGTCAACCACGCTGGTTCTGGAGGAGGTCGAAATAGGAGGGTATTAAAATAGTAAAAATAAGAAATTAAAATGTTTTTCAAAGATAATATTTTCAATTGCTTCTTACACTTAAAGCCAATCGTCAGGCACATAAATAACAGTTGTATTATTGTCGGACAACTAGATTAATATACAAAGTCACCAACTTTAAGGTTCAGTATGCGGTTAGCTGTGGTTTTAAATGTGTCAAGGTAAAAATATATGTTCTGAAAACATTATCATTACGTATTGTGCCCTTTTATACCCACTAAATTCAACTGCACCGAAATAGTGCAACCAACAATCAATTTCTTTACTTATCGATGTCACGATGTGTGTGTGTGTTTTAAAGTTAACTTAAACGTTTCATGAACTCGAAACCAATAGCCTAAAGGATAGAAAATCAAATTATCAGTTAAAACTGTTAAATAATATTAACTATTAGGGAACAATTATCAAGCTAACATTATCATTGTATGTGGTGTCTCCTCATAACTAATTCTTCACTAACACAATACTTATTTACGTTAGGAGAACACTTAAGTTTATATTTAAAATGTACAAATTAATAAGTTACTTTGCTACAATAAGCAAAGTAACTTTTCAAATAAAATCAATATTATATAACTTGTGCAATTTTATAAAATAGAAAAGAATGATTTAAAATATGTACATTATTATATAATATTTGGACTGTGCGAACATTCTCTACAAGAGTAGTATTATTTCGGATACTCCATTATAATCATCTTTTAATATAAAACTTCAGTTACTAAACACACATTTATTTGTATTTTTATTAATAAACTTTACAAAGTCCACATATTTTTCTTTTGAAATGAAGTTTAAAAATAGTGTTATCATACGAGGACAAGTATAGTGGCGTTACCTTACAGTCAAATAAGAAACTGATTCCAGCCCCTGGCGGTAACGGCGAGTGGCTCCGGTGCTACCACCTGGCGGCTATTGCTGTAACTTAGTTAATACTGTAGACTAAAGACAATTCAAAAATATTTACGGTTACATTGCTGTCTTCCCTTCTGACTGTCCTGTTTCGCCAAACATTTCAAAGATGCGTCGCCGGTACTACAACCGTGCGATCAGCTGAAAGTTATTCAGAGTCACCAAGAAGTGCGGGGCTGGTGCCCCGATTGGTTTTGATAATAAAATAATAAAAGTGTCCCTTCCATCTCTAGCCGGGATTCTGTTTGCATGTATTAGCTCTAGAATTACCACAGTTATACAAGTAATGGATTGTACGATAAGGAACCATAACTGATTTAATTTTTCGCCTTAATGTGGCTTGTACTGAGACTTGCATGGCTTAATCTTTGAGACAAGCATAGTTTACAATGATATCCATTTTTACGTACATCCTGAATGAAAACAATTTCCCGTTTCACAATTGCTGGACGAGAAAGTCATAACACTTATAAATCCATGTGACATTGTCTCCATAAGCTGTTCAAAAAGTACGGCATGTATTATAGAGTGTTGATGTGTGTGTGTGTGTGTGTGTGTGTGTGTGTGTGTGTGTTGGCGCGCGCGCGCGCGCGTGTGTGTGTATTACTTATATTTGTATAAATGGAAATACCCATCCATAAACATTGAATTATAATAAGTACTTGCTTAGTATATATGTATCCGCCTTGTATGATTATAACTCGTAATGCAAAATTTCTCTATATTATGTGCTGATCATTGAAACTAGTATCTACAAAACTATGAAAATATGTTAAGGTGAGTCCTTCATATTTTATACCACGTAACCAAGCAATGGCCAATGTGTAGTAGACATTATGCTTCCAGACTCAAACTGGAACTGGAAGTACAACAGTTTGCGCTATGAGACATATGGAGACCGTTACATCTGCATAAAACCAGTACTTGTAACCACAAACCACCTGATGCTATGTATTACTAGGTCATTATTCTACTCTATATGTTCTCTGTTATGACGCATTGTACGATGTTTGGATATAATAATGTGGTTTATTCGTATGTGATGAATAATCAACGAACTATACTACTGGAACGCGCCCTGCCCATAAGCCACATGTTATGTTTTCCGGTCGCACACAGCTGTGCGTTTCGGGTGGACGCACTATCCATGAACTTGCAGTGGGCAAGAACTCGCCGAGTTGTGCGGCGATCAACGGGACGATACGGCATCACGCCTGTTCATGCCGAAACAAAAATCATTGTTGTTATTTGCGTTGTTGGCAACTCTTCCTGTTTATTACGTCAAGACGTCTGATCTGAGCATCCCAACTAGTTTGTTTTCTTTTTATTTGTCAATGTTAGTAATGTTGGTTATTTCGTGACATGGTGAAGAGTTGCTCTGCGTACAACTGCACATCCAGATGGACTAAAGACAGCCACATATCTTTTCACAGGTAAGTTCTTACTGTATCAACCATGACAATATTTATTTGCAACTTCTAAAATAGTAATTGTCACCAATATTATTTTCTGTATTGCAAAATTATTGACAGGGTTACCCAAATAATTAAAAGTACGTTAAGATTGTTAATAAGTAAATTAGCCTAATAAGCTATCGTTTTTTAATCATAAACAATAATTATATAGTTAAGTAAAACATGCTTATCACTCAATTATTTCATCCGCATTGATCCAAGATATCAATGGTGGTCGTTATATCACTTATAAAATTAATGCATAAACTTATAAATCATTGCTAAAAATAATATCTACTGACCTACTCTACTAATTATTGGATCTTTGTGATTTTCAGCTACCTGTATTTTATTATGTGTTAATTTGTTTGTTTTAGATTTATATTGAATGATAACAATTTATTTTAAAAAAGTGGATTACTGTGACAATGAGAAAAACTTTTAAACCAACAAAACATATTGTTTTATGCAGTAAACATTTTACCGAACATGATTACCATTTAATTTTGCCTGACGCACTAAGAAATGTATATAAAGTGAAGCAGTTCCAACATTTTTTTTATTTTCCATCTCATACGCAACAGCCATTGGAGTTTGTACATTTTATGTAGTTTACTTATGAAAATACTGTCAATAAAAAAGTTGTTTTTTTACCTAGGAAATATTTTAATGGCTGTAATCTTCGTTTCCGACTTTATAAGTAAAATACCAAGTCAAAATCTCAGTTATTTTGATATTGAACAAAATCTGTTTTTTAAATAAAAATAAAAATCCACGGTAAAAAGCAGTCATTTTTTAATAATAAATAAATCTAACAATATCATGAAGTCTAGAAGGTGTTTTAAAGTGATGTTAGATCATTACTATAATGCCAGCCATATGTGCGGAGTGAGTTCTTGCCCATTTCCAGCGCCTGCAGACTCAGAACGCAGCACACGATTACGGTTCGGTTTCTCCGGCCCAGAGCGCGTTCCATTAGTATAATTCGTTGTGAATAATATGTTTCAACAGCTGGTTATAAATTTACTTTAAGCAAATGTAACTAGTCAAAAAAATAGTTGTAGCATATTTGTATATGGGCACATACTTTATTGAGGACATAATGACACTTCTGGCAGAAAACATTGCTTTAATATTGCAAAACTAAACTTACTACCATTTTGGCTAATATATTGTCGACTAGGGGTTGCGAAAGGCCACGTTGAAGGTTGTGGAAGGGTCACCAAAAAAGCTACGTTTTCCCATAACAATCAGAACCACATTTTGGAAGATAATATCTATCTAAGTGTGGCGTTTTTCTGTTAAAGTTATTTTACATTGATTACACTAAGCAATGCTATAAATTAATCGATAAACCTTTAAATGGGGATAGAAGCACTGCGAAAGCGACAAACGCTAGTCCTTAGTAAAATGTAAGAGGGTGCTGCAAGCACTTGGCTGGGGATCGCGCCTGCATGTCAATCAAATCAAAACGAATCAAATCCGAAAACTCGTTTTTTATACCTAGCCAACATAATTCCACGTGATCGCTCAACACATTATTTATTGCTCCATTGACAACCCTATCAGCTTATCATGGACGACAGCACTGAGTTGTCTTTTCGTCCATCTTCTCATTTTAATGGATATAAAACTCATTGTAATCTAGAATTAGCCTCATTTGGAAAGTAGGCCAAAAACTGGATTTTCAAAGCGTCCGGGTAATTTGAAAAGAGTAGTAAAAAATTTTAAGTCAGGTGAATCATCTTGTACATAAGAAAGAAACTATAAAATCAAGTGTCAAAGGAAAGTTCTCAAAATTAGTTTCATTTATTTGTTTGTCGTAAAGTAATATTTTTTGCAAACCCGCTTTCTTTGCCCTGTAAAAATAAAATCTTTCTATCTAGGTCTTGCAATGTAATGTACAGAATGATTATTTGGAAAAAAATATCCGACAAATACGCAAGTTATATTAACCACTCTCCATCAGTAAACTGTTCTACTAGCTGGGGATTAGCATTCCGAAGGAATACCTACATTTCTGATCCTCACACAGTCTACACAATACGTTTCCTCGGGAAGCCAACGTTCTTGTGTGTGAAACGTAGATTTTTAAGTAAAGGGCCCATCTCTTTACACAGAGCAAAATGACGTTTATGCAATTGCATTAGAACTAACTACTTTCTTTGGATCATCAAGAACTTGATGAAGTTCGATCAGCGTTTATTTGAATGCCAGAGCATTTTCATTTAAAACCAGTAAACCCATTTACCATTAAGGAATCTTGCAATCAGCCTAATTCATTTACCAGTGAGAGCAGCAGCACCATCACTGCATATTGAAAATCATTTTCTCAAATTGATTTTAAAGAGGTCAGTAACTTTTATGAACAAATCATAGATGCATTCTCCAGTTTTGTGTTAAGAGAGTTTTCAAAATAACATTTTTATCTTTGATTCCTTTACCAATTTCATGTAGGACGAAACATTTTCTTAGAACAATTTCCACTGACGTTGATTCGTTAATTTATATTAAATATTACTATTGTTTTAGCTTGCCCCTTATGATCCTTAACGTTATAAGCAATACCGTAAAATTTGTGCTACCGAGTCATTTGACTTTGGAATGTTTTTGAAGTAACTACACATTTGACTATGTGTGTATCTTTTTAACGGGAGAAAAACTTTCGTTCCGTGTCACTTCACGTCACGCTTGTTCTTTCTGTAGCTATTAGCGGCGGCAAAATAACGGCCATTTTTATGCTAGGTCGTTTCTAATCTCCGTTCAATGGCTATCCAGCTGGCTAGTGAGAGGTTACTGTTGTTCCTTGTTAAAGCGATTACTTCTTTTGGCGGGATTTATGTTTTGAATAAAGCTGTCAAACTTTACAAAACAATCAAACTCATTAAATTATTTTTTGAGTAAAATTAAATTTAACAATATCAAACAATAAAAACATAAGAACAAGGAGATATGTAACAACAATAAATAGATCCTGTTATCACAATATATTCAGCAAGATTTTGTTCCATAAATACAAATTTTTATTTCGGTAATTATAAACTAATAATTTTATTTTTTTATATAGTGCCAATGAAAATGAAGTAATTATTTCGGTAATACAAGATTGTAGTGATAAATATACAGACTAAATTATAGGAACCAATATAAAAGATAAGTTTGAATATGTATAAATATTTATTACTTTAATGATTAGAAGTCAATAATCATTGTAGTACATTAAGTTTAAAATATATAAAATACAAAACTTTTTATGTTAAGGAATTTATTATATTCATATAATATAAAAATAGCCATATATTAATTAGCATATGCACTTTTCAAGACTTATATTTACAGCCAGTTATAAGAAGTAGTCACTTCTGTCAGTCAATCTAGCAACTGCCTTCCAATTTTTTTTAACTTTACAGCTTCTTGAGGACTTATCACCCCTGATATTGTAGCAATGATATATCAATTCTTCTGCTATTGTATGAGTGTTGTTGCTTTGGGCAATTTTTAATGCTACATCATGTGAATTTTGGTTAGTAGTTTTCATTTTATTAATATTTCCTATTTTATTCTTCAGAGTCTGACATCTTTGCTTAAAAAAAGCGTACAGGTTTATCCTTGAGTCCACGATGTTTGGTTAACAGATGAAGTAAAGTTTCCAATGTTTTCTCTGATTCAGTGGACTGTACTTCACCACACACGACAATTGCGGCTTATTTCCAAGGGACGCCATCGTAAACTTCAAATAAAACTCGGATTTCTTGCATTTTTTTATTGATTTTGATCGGCCCCATTACTCACGGATTCATTTCTTTTTCAAAATTTATACATTACAACGTTGAATTAATTCAAATATCAAAATAAACACGTAAAGAGTAAAATACTTACACGTTTGATCGGGCAGACAGGAGACCAAGTCTTCGGCACGCTGAGTTAGTACAAAAATTCTCCCGCAGGACCAATGGTGATTGCGCACGTCGTCAAGCTTTATAAAAGGATAAAAGTATTATATTTTGATTTCGATTTACGTTACGTATTATCAGTTTTACTGTCACACTTGTATTAGTAGAAGAATACATTTAATTATTAACAAATATTTAATAAGAGAATGACATAAAGTAAAAAAACAGCTTTTTACAGAATACGAGCCCTAATAATTGAGTGGTTTTAAATGCCTCAAGCCTATTGCCTATTACGGTCTGGGGTCGTCAAAATGTCAGACACAAAAAGGGGGCCGTTGGTTCAGACAGTTGGAGAACACTTGCTGTATACACTTATTTAAGTTCTTTTAAATAATAAAACTGGAAACCTACTTTTAAGGATATAGTGAGTGTGAATTCCTAGTCTGTAAAAGGAAAACGTAATAAACATTGATACCTAGCGAATACCAACATTGTCAGATGGTCTAGGACCGTCGTGCACCATCGAAACTAGATTAATGAAAGCTCTTTTTTACTACCAGGTCAGTTTTATATTTTATATTTTGTATATATAACTTTTTCTGAAAAGAAGACTTTTACCGTACATAATATTTCATTACATACGAAAATGTTAAGTTCAAAAACAGTTGGTAAAACAGCACAGCATTGCAACTAAAGGAAACACTAGGCTTCTTTACACAACACTTAAATTTGTTTTTCATTTACTTTCCGCACTCAAATGCGATGCTAACTCTTCAGTTTAAGTCTTAACCCATTTTTTGTGTGGAATGATAAATGTCCTAATTCTTAGTTAACCATTCTAACATTACACCCCATGGTTTAAAATACCCAGAGATCTAGATTTACTAAGCTCACTCACATATCCATCTAGAGACTAACAGTTCGTAAGTCAGTGATCCAAGACTCAGTAAAAACAAAAGTATGATTTTTAGATAAATGGTTCTCAGTATTCTAAAAATAAAAAATTGAGCTAGGTACTTAAAGTTTTCCATGTACATCTATTCTACAAAGCAACGTTAAGTTGGATTATTGGCATGTCTATTGCTATGGGATTTGGCTGAGCGTTTGCGTAGTATAACTATACGCAGAATATGTCTAGAAATATTTCCTGGAGAACTTTACCTTGTAACCTTAATAATCCTTAACATTGTTACAAATAATCATTCCTAAAAGAGTAAATGAGTTGTTAATGCAAAGAATTTTATACAAGTTTTGTAAGAGTACTATAACTAGCTTTTACGATTCTCGTAATGGGTTTGCATATTTTTCTCTTAATAAACCTTAAAATATTATACCGATGAGACTCATTTATTGTTAAAGAACAAACATATTAAAGTTGTATAGGTACCTTTTTGTATTCAATAACAATATTTTCCAAAATTTAACAAAAATTAAGGTTTTATAAGTATTCCTCTCCAGTTAAAAGCCGTACATGCTTGTATTTTCATTAAGCTTTATTTCTAGTAATATGTTAAAATACTCTAAACTTAAATTATACCTAGATATTTCAAGAAAGAATTGAGCTATAAACATGAAATGTTCTATAATTTATTCAATTGGTTCAAAGTGTTCTAAAATACAAATTAAGCTGTGTGCTTAAAGTTTTGTTTTTAAATCATTTCTTGGTTCAATGCATTTTCTAGATTCAATTGGAAACGTAATCAATGGACAATTTGTTAAGAAATCAAAGTATCAATCTAAACCGTTAATGGACCAGCTAACATTATCAACGTATGTGCCTCCTTTTAGCTCCTATACTAACCATAACTCGTATTATGCATAATACTATCCCACCATAAGTATTGAGTTCAATAAGCAACAAGTAAATTAATAAGTTACTTCGCTACAATAAGCAAAGTAACCTTTCAAATAATAAATAGATCATTAAGTACGTCATTGTTGTATTTTGCAGTCATTGATCGATGTAATGTATGCAGTCAAATATTGTTCGGAATGCGCGAAGTTTTCCAACAAAAGTAGTACTACTTTGAACGATGTTTTATGATACATCTTTAAAAACTAAATTTAAAAAACTGCATAAATTTAGTCAGGAATTTAAGTAGTAACACTTTAAAAACTTATTGAGTTCAGTCTTTAAATACCTATAACAAAAATATTTAGGTATAAGCAAATCTATGATGGCGTTACCTCGTAGTCTCATACGAAACTATTTCTAGTCCCTGGAGGTAACGGCGATTGGCTCTGGTGCTACCACCTGGCGGCTATTACTGTAACTTAAATAATATTATAGACTAAATGACAGTGCAAAAATAAACAATATTTCCGTTTACATTGCTGTATTCAAGTCAGACTGTCCCGTTTGTTAATTGCTGTACAAGAAAGTCATACAACTTATAAATCCATGTGTGACATTGTCTCTATAAGCTGTTCAAAAAGTATTGCACGTATTATATAGAGTATTACTTTTTACAATTCAATTATTTTGTATTTGGCCGTATCTGTCACGTATGTGTTTAAATAACTGAACTAACATATTATGGTCGGAAATTTAAATACCTGTCAAACGACATGTATACCTCCGACCTTTGCTTTGGCTCTTATGACTAACATTTTAACCCCATTGCAGTTTGTAGGAAAGATATAACATTTCCTGTCGCTTTTTCTTGCTTGTAAAGATTTTTTAAAAAATCTTTCAACTTTCACCCTGAAAATGCTATGAGCAATGCATTGTTAGTGCATGCATACAATTGTATTGAATTTTTTTTAATCGATCGTCAACCACGCTGGTTCTGGAGGAGGTCGATATAGGAAGGTATTAAAAGAGTAAAAATAAGAAATTAAAATGTTTTTCAAAGATAATATTTTCCATTGCTTATTACACTTAAAGCCAATCGTCAGACACATAGTGGACAGTTGCATAATTGTCGGACAACTAGATTAATATATAAAGTCGGGAAAAATATTATCATTACATATTGTACCCTTTTACACCCACTAATTTCCACCAACCTAGTGCGACTAACAATCAATTTCTTTACTTATAGATGTCACGAAAAGTTCAAGGTGTTTTATATATGCAGTGCAAATTGGCTCCTGGTTCCTGTATATCTATGATCTGCGCTGTTTCTTAGTTATGATAAGATAATATTTACGAAGTCAAAACACAGCTGATGTGAAAATGTGTTACTGCTTATCTTACAATCAACTTTGACGATGGTTTGAGGAAGTGAGACAGAACAGAGGGAGGAATGATTAGTACCTCTGCCGCTTATTTCAGTACAGGAATTATATTTATAGCAGGTTACATCGTAGCTGACATTGATCCTCTGTAACGTGTACACCAGTGACCGGTCTGAGCCACGTTCCTCCAGAAATAAAAAAGTTTAATTGAGTTTTATATCATAATAATATTATAAATGCGTAACTTTTGTTGGTTTTTTGCTTTCAGACATAAACTATTCAATCGATTGTACTGCAATGTTTACATGACCATTCTTTTTATCCCTGGGATGAATATTGCCCTATTCTTATTTCGAAAATTTCTCCGGGCTACGCTACACTGGTATCTAAATCAGTTAAATATCCCACATTGGTCTCTAAAGTTTTGAAATATAATTTCAGAGAGGCTGATAAATATAATCAACTGTTCTGTGTAAACATTGTATTGTGACAGCATGACCATATGTTTTATAATATATAACAACTATTTTCGATTTGTTTACACTTATAGCATGTAAATTCTGTAAGGAGTAACTATTAGTTTTCATGCTGTTATTAGCGATTAAGTAAGTACTCTACCTTAGAAATATAACTTAGGAAATGTCCTACGACATATGATGGTCAGAATTCGAAGTCATATGTCATTATTATTTTCAATTTGTTTACATTTAAAGAACGAAAGCATCACAAAATTAACAACAATTCTTTTTTCCACATCTTGGCAAAATGAAACCCAATAAAATTTTTCTTTATATTACTTAATAAATAATATTTTTAATTAATAATTGAAAAGAACTAGAAGTGCAAAACCTAAATTAAAATTACCCTTAGTTTTGCTTAATTTCTGGTCCTCTTAATTATGAACTCTGAAAATTGGGTAACAGATGCACGATATACGAATAATTCCATTTTCCAAATATCATAGGACCCTATCGTAGTACCTCAAAAATCTATGAACTTTGGCTGTGGAGTTCCTCTACTTTCCTTTACAAGTGTTACTGAAATTATGGGAGCAATTCAATCAAATAGAATATTGCATATTAATTGCGGAAAATCAGAAGGTTTTTGCTAGTTTGTAAAAGATAATAAAATATACTAAACTTAAATTAATTATTTTGTATCTACTATGCAACACTTTTTTACACTATGAATATTTATTAACGTAAATCATATTTAGATCTATGTTAAAGTTTTCTTCAACGATTCATGAGCTTGAAATCAATAGCTTAAACTAAACGATATATCACCGTATGAGTTAGGAAACTATGAAACTACTACTATCAGCTAATAACGGTATCATCGTGTGTGCCTTCTCATAACTTATTCTACAGTAGCATAATACTCAACAGAACACCTAAAGTTTGTATTGGAAATTTACAAATTAATAATTAACTTCGCTACAATAAGCAAAGTAACTTTTCAAATAAATAATTTATATCTCACATTTCATCATCAAAGATATGATACCTTATTTTATATAAATATATATATAATTGAATATTATTTGGACTGTGCGAACATTCCCTGCAAAAGTAGTATTACTTTAGATACTCCATTATATTCATCTTTAAATATAAACTATAAATACTAAAGAAATATTTGTTTTTAGTTTAATTATTAAACTTTAAGACGTTTTAATATTTTTTATTTTAAATTAAGTTTAACTGTAATGTTATCATACAAGAATAAGTATAGTGGCGCTACGTTGTAGTAAAAACCAAAACTGTTTCCAGTCCCTGGCGGTAATGGTGAGCAACTCATGTGGTACTCTGTCACCTGGCGGCCGTGGCTGTAACTTAATAGTAGACTATTGCCTAAGACAGTTGGATATTAATCAATTATTAATTAATATATTAATTCATTCCTCAAGAAATTATAATCTTTGTTCAGTTATGTGTATTTCATCCGTGTTACATAGTAAAATATTTAATTGAAATATTTGTAGGATATAATGTTTAATTTAATGAGTGTATTTATCGCTTGAATTCATCCTTTCCAGTCTCCACCTCATACTGTTGGTGTACTAGGAGGTGTCTCAAGCAATCTTTTCAGTGACCGTCCATCGCACGCAATTCTTAGATTTTTCATCTTTGTGTGATGTATTGTTGCTTTAGACACCTAATAAAGAGGGTAGATTTTAATCGTCAAATAATAGTTTTATATCTTTTAAACATATTGTAATGGCAAATATTTCTAATCCTATGGACTTAATGAGAGAGAGGGAAGTAACCTAACTTTAAATCAGATATACTTCTGAAAGATGCATAAGCAGAGAAAACTATATGTTTTTACTACAAACTATGACACAAAAACAATCGTTTACATACTAAGGGTTCTAACTGAAGTTGCATATTATGAAATTAAGTTTTCTTAAAAATTCAATATTTTATAACTCAATGTACTCGAGAAATCTCCCCAAGTGATAGGCTTCTCTAATGCTCAGCACAGTCCCACGGACGGTCATGTATCATATCTCCTAGTCTATGTAGAAATCTAATAAAACTATACAAAATCCATGTAAAATCTTTATATGTTAACTTCAATTCGGATAGAACAGAAATATAGCTACTTCCCTGATAGTACAGTTAATGGAGGATTTTTATCGCGAAAATTGTGATTAAATCAACGACTAGTTTGTAGTCTCTATTAAAACGTTTAGTTTATTAATGATGATAATAAATAATTTACAATTATACTTGTATCTATTTGTAGGGAAGAATTTATCTCTTCACTTGGTAATAAAACAAGTAAATTAACTTTCAGTTTTATGTTAAGTTTATTCAATAATAAAATAACATTTGTATGTGTGTATTGATGATTATAGGTAGTTTTAAGGAAGACACAGTCCATAGCTTTCAGCCTTCAGCCAGCACCACTGACAGATTTTCTCATAACAATTAACGCAATTTATTTCGTAATAATTGCGGTATTTTCGGTGACTCAACATAATATTGTGTGGTTGTTTTAACAGTAAAGTTGTTGTATATTAATCTATTTTTAAATTTTTAGTCTTACTAAACTTTTAAAAATTTAGTTTTTTACAGGTTTCATAGTCATTTTCAGCCTAAATCATTCTAATAAGTTATATTTACGTGTCACTATTTTCATACTGGACTACTTTCAAAGTAAAGTCCCTGACCCATAAATTTACTATCATTGTTAGTGGTTATTAATGGGTTTGACGATCTCAACTAATGTTTCTACTTCAACACAGTGAGTACTTTTAAATAGTTAATAAAACCCTAAAACTTTTCGTTCGAGAAGTAACAAAATCTAGACAACACAATACGTTAGAAGTCACTTATTTTATTATATGTTACATCGTTCAAATAATATTTAAAATGTTTAATATGAAAACAATAATAACGTTTTGTGTGTAGTACAGACACCTTTTACATTAGTTAAACATTTGTAGTTAGCCTACTATTTTCCACACAAGATATTCTATTACACCGACGCGACGATCGTTGAGTCTGATGGTTGATCACCATAAAACCAATAGCTTGTGACATATAACAATTCTTGTTGCTTCTTCTTTCTTGTAAAGAGTTCTTTACAAATTTCCTTCCATCCTCGTCCTCAAAATACTAGGTTCGATGTGTTTGCGACTGTATTAAATTCAAAGAAATCGATCGTCAACCACGTTAGTTTTGGTGGAGGTCGAAATGAGAGGGTATCGAAAGAATGAAAGGTGAAGTTTTAAATTTGTTTTAGATAATATTTTTTCTGACATGTTACACTTAACACCAATCGTCAGGCACATAAATAACAGTTGAAGGCTGTCACTCTCGGACAACTAGATAGAGGGACTAAAAGTCGCCAATTTAACACTCTGTACACTGTTAGCTGACCCTGATTATAAATATCTATTTGTTTTTCTGACAGTAGCTAAAGTGCGTCAGGCTAATAAAATATGATCTGAAACAAATTATCAGTTCATATATTTAACCTCTCCTATATTTTGACCTGCACAAAACTAGTGCAACTGATGATCGATCACTTTCCTAGTGGAAATTTCACTATCGATTTCAAAGAAAAAAAAACCAGGATTTACTCTTATACAGTGCAAATTGGTCCGTGATCTCTTTATATATATGATCCACGCTGTTTCTAAACTGAGAAAAGGTAATACTTTATAACTCATGACAGATAATATTTATGGTTAACAAAATCAAGACACTGCTGGTGTGAAAACGTAATACTGCTTATCTTACAATCAACTTTGAAGGTGGTTTGAGAAAGTGAGACAGAACACAGAGAGGAAGGTTATTTCTCCGCCGCTTATTTCAGTAAAAGGATTAGATTGTTGCCTTACTTCAGACTCGTAAGCAATTTCATTCCCTTCTGCACTTCTTAATCTGCAATTCCTATTCATGTATTGCAAAGTACATTAGGACGTATCTAGTACTAAATGCTGCAAAACATATAGTCAATTTCAAATGGACGGTCTGTGTCACGTCCACATACATTTGTGTATTGTTTAATAAAACAATAAACAAACAATTTTATGATTGTTCCCACAGTTATACATACTTGATTTTGAATTTTTTGAAAAACACACAATGCTTTACCCTATTTAAATGTTCCTGTTGTTTATTTCAATGTTTTACCCTCAATACAATATTACAAACGTTACCGTGGAGTGCGTAAAAATATAATTCGCAAGACGAATTCAGACATTATGGTGTCTTTTCTTTTTTATTCGATCTCTTTATAACTACTCGAATCAAAACATCGGTGATATCTAATGATTTAGGCAACAATTATTCTAAATGTGTACGTGGTAGTAGTAAGCCATATTTTGCACGTCTAGGGTAATAAGTTCAATGAAAAATTTCAAATCTATGCATCTCATGTAATTCCCTAGTTGTCCTGTGGATAGATAGACAGATGATCAATTATACAGAAAAGAAATGTTAACATCAACCCCCCCCCTCACTCACCCGGCAGACAAAAAGAAATTGTGCATGAATAACGATCAGCCAAGTTCCATAGTTGGGCATGCGCCATTATATAACTCATTTTTGCCTATGGAAAAATGGAGTTTCATATAGCACTTTACAGATGATCTTTCTCGAAACATCTTGTAACGTGAATCATTCACATTTTTGTTGATTAAGTTAAAGTTTATAGGAAAACATTCCGGTAAGCTAACGAGGATACTACTACGTACGTTGAAGTGAAATATTATCACCTACTAATAAAATAGACTCTAATCTATTATATTTTCTTATTACTTTAAGAATAAAAGTGTTGTTAAAGTCCCAGCTATTTTCTTTCTATCATGTTTACTTATACCTATGTAAAAATACCGCTAACGCTCAGCCGAACCCCATGAAGGAACATGCACAATTATCTAACTCAGTGTACCTCACATATAAATGAAGCTTCATGAAAAATTGCAAATGTGTTACTAATACTAAAGCGTTTATTTACAATGTTTAAATAACTCCTGCAAAATGTTGTTTCACTATTTCTTTACAACCAAGGTATTACCTTAAAGGTCTTAAATTTGAAGGCGCTTTGCAGTCATTCCACTAGGATTCCTAGATAGAACATCAAAGTTGATACAACTATAAATCTCTAAATTAATAATATCATGTTATAACGAATAACATTGGCATTTGAAGCATTTTTTTCCTAATAACTGTTAAGAGTTTTCATGTTTAAACCTTCTTTTGAAGTCAGAGCGCTTGTTTTTCCCCGTTCCTCCTTACATTAAATTATTGTGGATAAACCTTGAGTAAAATTGTTATTTAATTGTTATAAATTATAACGACTCTTACTATTATTCAACAAAACAAACATTCTTACGAAATTAATTTACTGAATATTAATCTAAACTTGTATAGCTACCATTTGTTAACAACGTTTAAAAGTTGGACTATTCATTATATAGTTTACTGATTTTTTTCTCATTTAGTTGAATTCAAACTAACACACATCTAAACTTCATATACTATCTAAATATCACAGTATCTATCGCTTTGTCTTTCTATCAGAAATAAACATCAACATAAATTAGGATCTGTTATACTGGCGGCAATCTTAAAATCTAAAAATACAAACGGTAAAAATTGCCTAAACAACTGTATTCTCTTATTTTTAATTGATCGATGTCTCCTTAAGGTAAAGAAACATATAATATCCCCTTAAGGTAAACACATACACTCTCGTTTAGTTTTACCAAAATTAATATTGTCAAAAGAGTAGCCTAGTTTGTATTTTTTTATTGAAGCGTTCAATTTTGAATAACTAAACCTTAATAAAGGCTCAAAGCCATTTGGACATGTGTAACTTAAATAAGAACTGTAAATAAGACGTCTTATAGACCAATGTGACACCAAATAAAGAACACACACTGACATATACCATACGTGTTACCAGTACCAACATAAGAAATATAATTTATTTAACAAAACAACTAGAAAAACGAGAATTCTAAGGACCAATTGAAACCAACAAAATCCTAAGGAGTTTACCGCTTTCATCACGATCTTTGCTAGTACGACCTGACTAGCTCAAAGCACAGAATAAAATGAGCGAAAGCTCTTTACCGACAAAAGAGAAACATTCAAACTACACGCGTTCAAACTAATACACCATACAAAACGTTTATGTTTAATTCAAAAAGATAGTACGAGAGTAACAAATGATATAACAAACGTTGTAAGTATAAAAAATATATTCTACTAGGTTAAATTATGATTATTGTTAACATCGTGAGGCAAACTATGATATGTTCAAACATAGTAGTTCTAGAGCTAAGAGTTACTTTGCATTGTACCCATATAAGCACACAGCCAGGGTTTTCTTGAAATCGAGGAAAGAATCTCTCCTAATAGATCGCCAACCGCGCTAATCGTGATGGTTGTCGAACTGGGAGGTGATCACAAGGGTTAAACTGTGCACAGTAATATTCTTTCAGATCGAATTTTGTATAGCTTAACTCATTTAAAACCAAACGTAAGACACAAAAACTACCTAATACAACTAACCGTATACAGACCCAAAGTGTCCTTTTTAGAGTCTTTATCAAGTTTTCTGACATAGCCTAAGTATAATTTACTAGCTGTTAACCGTGGCTTTGCACTTAATTTTGAAATTCTGTAGCTCAGTCAAAGTACTTATGGTGTAATATGGTGGTCCTCTATGATATTTTTCAAACATATAGGCATTACTCGTTTTATAAATAGGAGATTCTTGGTTATAATTTTGAAGAAAAAACAAAAATAAATATTTTAAACACGTTCCGTGTTGAGAAAATGTAAGAGGAATAGGAAATCCTCTATAATAAGGATCTATAATAAGGGAATGTGTGAAGACACATTCACAAGGAAGTATCCATAGATAAAGTTTAAAACGACGTTTAATGTGATGCAATACACGAGCATCAAATTCCAGTAATTGGCAAAGTAGCAATTTACTCGGTAGAAAACTATTAGTATACCATTGTATAATTTACACCAAACTCTATAAAAGATCCATATGTATTGTTAAAACAGCATTGGCAGGGACGCGGACGAAAAAATAATAAAGCAACATGATTTAAATATGAGTTTATTTTCAGATATTTTTTATCTCTGACTTCAATACCATACAACTCTAGTTTGTAATGGAGTTAATAGTGAATAATACCAGTAAAATTCCTATACTGCTTTTTTCTTATGTTTTATCAAAATGCTAATTAAATATTTTTAATCACCATCTCAAATATAATAATAAGGAATTTATTGTAAAACTATAATATTATTGTTGTAAAATTTGTGCCAAGATTTAAGGACGTATTTCCACACTGCACTCCGCGAGCGCCTTGTCCCGTTGCTAACCCTAAATACACGTCTGTTGTGTGTGAATTTATTAGTGATATTTATGTGCCGCCAGTGTAGCCAACCTGTCTTTTGACACACATCAGAAGTTTATATTATATTAAGTTAATATTTTCATTTCAGTTTTAGAGATTTATTCAACAGCATACATGTCGTAAATTATGGAGAAATATGATCAAGGTTTGTAGCACAATAAATGCTTTTGTATTATATAATGTTCTATGTGGGTTCAATATTAAAGCCTTGCATCTAAAAAGATTGCTTTTGTTAACATCTAAAAGCTATGTTAACTTTATGCCTAAATGTTAAAAAAGCATTTTAAATAGATACATTAAATTATTCTTTTTTGTGGAATCCTCGTATCCCTCAGTATTGGGTTGTTACTATACTCTATAATTATTTAATGTGGAGACCCTCCAATTTGCACTATTTGTTAGTAGCCATTTTGAAAAATACTATATAAGTTCAAAACCTAATTCACAAGTAGAGTAAAATGTTGGCTTAGATCCTGTATCACGTCACAAAGTATGTGAGGCGTAAGTGGTATGATACCGCTAACTTTATAAGCCTCTCCCACACCATAAAGTAATACTGCCATAACTATAAACAGCGTGCCTTATCTGTCAGCACAGACACTATAACTGTCGTCTCCTGTGCAATAAATAAACACATATTGTGCCCTGCAGTGTGAGCTGTGTGATGTGTGAATAGTTGATCTTCCCTTCCCTTCCTATTATCCTTCCTTGAAAAAACTTGGCATTGTCATATTGTACATAAATACCCATTATATGAATTATGCTTGCAGTAATAAACTTTATTAGTGGGGTTTAAAACCATTTATAAAAAATACTTTGTTTGTAGCCTACATTGGTTTTTGAAGTCAAAGAAATTTGCATAAAGACAGTACTTAAAATGATATCGTGCATTATTAAGTGGTCAGTGGCAAATTCAAATATTCAAATTTACAGAGATTCTATAGTTGTACCTTTAGGGTTCCCCTCCGTATAATAACAAAGAATTTTTAAACTAATGATTAAATCTTTAACTATAAACCTGTTAATTGGGGTCAACTTGGCTGTACCTCATTTCAGGCAACGAGATTTATATATAGAATCACTGAGCTTGATTCTAATGAAAAGGAAAACAAGAATCTCCCACGCACGGAAAGATACAGTAAACTGTAATAGTATTCTTCATCACTAGGAGCAAAAGTGGTTGTTTTCGATGCGCAATCGTGTTTTACCGAAAAGAAGCCGAAGCCGGAAATACGATTTCCTTACTTAATTACGTTGTTCAATGTGATGAGTGTAACAAAATAAAAATCCACACATTTTATTCAACATAGAAATACTGTCAACTTTACACATTAAAAACAGCTGTGTTATTCTACTGAAACAGTAGCAAAGTTTGAGGTTAGCGCACTGAAAAAAGTTGAATTTTGCGCCAGCTAACTACTATATCTCTGTTATAAGGAAACACAATACAAATCCTGTAGTGTGGTGTTAAATATAATAATTACGTTATGAACCAAATTAAGTATAAAAAAACAGCTGTTTTTCTCCAGTTCAGTACAAAATATTATATTATAACGGGTACTGTTGGTATGGGGTTAGTAATTTTTTTAATTAGTAACAGACTAATGATAGACGTTGAACACTGAATTAAACATTTTATATGATTGAATATTATTTGTATATTATTTTTATAATACAACACTTAGAATCCTGCTGTTGTGAAACGGTTTTCGCAATAAGAAGCAATGTTCAACCTCATTCACTTGTAGGTCCTTATTTGGACAGTAGCATTATGGGAGATGTCTCATTTAAAAGATACGATTTTAGGTTTCTTGTAAAGAGTATACTTTTTGTATATCTAAGCGATGAAATTTTCTGAATAACCTATAAAAGTATGGAAAAACTAAAAAGATTTGAATGCATATTAATGATATCTTTCAAATGAGACATCACCCATAATTCTACAACTAAAAATAATATTGTAAAAGGCATTAGGTTTAAAATGTTAAGAACAATATGAAAGGGGTGCAGATAAGATGGAAATCAGAGAAGCTGTGTCTCAGTGTATAGCATCATTTAATTAATTAATTAACAGGTAGGCGTATTAAATATTCAAAAATGGCCCACTATCTTAAAATATAAAAAGGTATTTTAAACGTAAATTATAATAAATCCCATTGATAACAACAATGATGGCGTTAGAGACTATGATTTGAGTAGTAATCTTATGTATCAAGGATTATGTAAGTCTTTTTCAAAATTCTGTAAGAATTACAGGGCTGCAAAGAGAATGATTTAGGCTGAAACTTAGTTATAGTTACATATGTAATAACTTAAGTGTGACTATTCAATTGTTTGGTAAATTGTTATGGGATCAAAATAGGCCTCTGAAATAAAATTCGAATAATTAAATTTGTAAAAAGGTTTAGTCCAACTTGAAAGAACAAAACAGATGTTCTTGTGTTGTCATCACGAAAATGATGTTATGACTTGGCACACATTTTATTACCGAAGTAGGATTTATATTATTACATTTACTTAACATTACTTGAAGTCAGCTCGAACATTATGACAGAAATTGAAATGTGTGTTGTATAAACCTAATCTTTAGTGAAAAAATAAATGTTAGACGTGGTTATACAAGCTTAAGATATTTTTCAACATCTATGACGCTGTATGTATGCTTGCTCAGTAAAACTGGTGTATTATGTAAAGCAAGAATATAAAAATACACCTGAGTTCCAACAAAATATGTAAAGTTTTAAATCTAGGCACCAATATATACAAGGGCATTTGAGAAAACTTGGTACATCAATTTAAAGTTATCGGATGAAACAAGAAGTAATGCTCTATAAACCTGTCATTTAAATCAGCTTTAAAATATTTTTTATCGTACACTGCTTATATTTTAAGCAAATTCGGTACAATTAAACAAGATGTCAGTTATAACGATGGTTTAAGAAGTATTATACTGCTAATCAGTTTCATAAACTGAGAATTAAGTTTTGAAACTTCAACTGCAGTTGACAATAATCAGGTATAATTGATATTGCAGTGTTGTGTAATTATCTCTTGACATTAATTATTATCATATTTTACAGATAGTATTGTACCATTAAAATTAGTATTGAATATTATAGTTAAATGGGTTTCGACAGAGTTCAAGTTTAGTCTCTCCGCCATCGCTGCACCAGACCTTGCTCTATGTTAGTTCACAACTCATTCCAGCACATCTCGCACAAGCCACAGATGGTCACAATAGGAAGTTGTGAAGTTGCAACAACCCAAACTTACTTAGTTACACAACAGTTAGTTGAAACTTGGTGTTTACTGTGCGTGTTGTTGTGACATCATAAATTATCAACTTAATACTTATACATTTCTATTGTTAGCCAAGTAAAGAGATTGGCCTTTTATTAATTATCTAGCATGTATCAACAAGCAAAATTATGATATTATGTGCATGTGCTTCGTATATATACATATTGAATCAACCCTTCCTATCATAGCTACTTATTTGTTTTGTAGAATTTGATGTTTCCTACTCTTCTATTCGAATGAAGTTATTACAACAGTTAAGTAACAATTATGGGAGGTTTAAGTGATTTTTAATCTTACTAAAAATAATAATGGTGTCAAATTGATTGGTGTGTGTGTGTGTGTGTGTGTGTGTGTGTGTGTGTGTGTGTGTGCGCGCGCGCGTGTGTGTGTACGTGTGCACTTGTGCGTGCCTGTGTAGGTCGCGTGGCATACTAATACTCGTAACAGTTTTAAAAAGAACACATAATAGCCGTTTTTTAATGGAAATGAATCCATATTTAATATAATCATAACTATACAATATTTTCTTTTGCAGTGATATAACCATCTTTAGGCTTACTACAAAAACACAACTGTTTGTATGCTTACTGGTCTAATAAACTGCAGTGTACTACACAAATAAACCACGCTAGCATCATGAATCACTCAATAAACAAACTGACACGTGAGCATTAAGAGAGTCACTTTATTACAAACCGCTTTTTGAAATATTATTTCTCTATTGCCTGTCATATACTTTTACATTACACTGTTGCAAGAAAAAATACATAATCAATATCCACAGTGTTGAGTGCACAAAGTTTTACAGTTCTAATCTAATCTTGCTGCAAAATTTAAGTTATTTCAGAATACATACTCCATTTGGATTTTTCTGTTTCGCATTTTTTTTAATTTTTCAAAACATGCTAAACTATCCACAAGTTTAAGAATATGTAATTTGTATCTTTGTTTAATTTGATACCAATCACAGAAATGTGGTTACAAAGATTTCCAAATGTAATAGATTGGGTATATGTGAATCATCTTATTTTTTTTCATAAAAATGTGAAGGATGGAAACTTAATAACGTTTAACCCATTAGTGCATAAAGTTTTTTTTTTTGTAAATTTTTTTCTTGAAACTAATTTAAATGCATAATTTGGCACTTTAAAAAACCTGGGAAAAATATATTAAAAAAACTTATATAGTTTACTTTTGAAATAACATGAGCCGTCTTATGAAATAGGACAATCCATGCACTGTGACTACATTGGAGTTGAAATTTTAGCAGAAATTTAAGTTACGCTATGACTGCATCTTTCTCCATTATATGTGTACAATATAAAAAAGAATTTTATGCCGTAAGTGAATTGGATGTCAGATATAAAACACCATCTAAAATGAAAATAAATTTAATTCACAGTATTTAAAACGTCTTTCGACGAAATTACAAATTGAATGATTAAACTCTAAAACATGAGAGGTAAATAAAATGGGAACTAAGCACAAAATATAGTTAACAAATCAATATTTACACAAAACAGGTTTTTGTGAACTACGCACCATGTTACTTTCTGTATGGTGTCCATGAAACACTCCGCTAGGTGATGCAGTCCCACTTTGGCAACTTTGGAACAAATGAAACTTTTGCCTTTCCAGTACAGTAAGCACATCTTCTCTGTATTTCATTCTCCAATGGCAGTGGGTCAGTGTTGTCACGTATCACTGTCCTGGATAGTGGTTTTAGGAGGAAATCATCCCTTGTTTAGATGGTGTTCCATACTTTTTTCAATATAAATAAAGCCAAATTTACTCCGGAATTTTAACAGTTTGGGGAATGAAAGTCTTGAGAGGGAAGAAGTTTCCCTGTCAGTAACCATGCATGTGGAGACTGTGATGCATCGTAAAAGGTATAAATATAAGGCCACCAACCACTTCCTTGGCGCATTCGAGTCCTATATGGTTGCAATGTTTTGATCAAGTAGATCAACTCGCCCCCCATTCCTTTTGTTTATAATGGCGCAAAAACCGTAGGCCTGTTGCACTTGTAACCTTTGCTTTGTTTTCTCTCTTGACCATCTTGTTTGGTTCCCACATTTAGATTTTCATGGTTTGTGGCCACTGTAAACGATATTATTATCATGGCCATCTTACCAACATCGTACACCTCGTATTCGGAAGTACATAGGACCCTCTAGGTTCTTTTTTTATAAGATCTTGAGGACTTTTCAACGACAATACTCACTTCTGTCAGCCTCTCAATGTTCCAGTTACACAAATCCAATCTCAGCCAAATATTTTACGAGTGGAACAGAGGGTAAAAAGTTGTCTATATAAATCTTGTGTCCACTGTTTGTAGGAACCCTGCTATTTTTTCTAATAGTTCAATAACCACATCACCCCCCCAAGTCCAAACTTACTCCCACGAGTTTTGTCAACACCTGTATAAATTGAAAAACCTGACAAGGTAGCCACTGGAAAGCATATATGCCCAATTTTCTGAAGCCAAAACGTATTTGCTTACCTCTGATGAATGTTTTAGAGTAGTGCTTACCATAATAAGAATCATACTCTCGTCAACTGAAAGCTTTTCATCCACCCCCCGTGTTGGGCAAAAGCGGTGTTCAAGATTTCTATGTATGCGTCGTCTAGCTTGTAGAGCCTATCAGAATCAATCTTTACAGTAGTCATTCAATGGAGGAATGCGTAAGATTTGTACAACAGTCGGTTGCAACGCATACTTTCAGACAACAAAGTGGGCACAACTGGTATCAACCATCAAATTGTCCCTTGATCCAGTTACATCTTTTATTGGGGTATTTTGCGTACCCCGACATAAGCAGTCCACCAAAGGAACACCAAACAGTTCATCACGAGGTCAAATTCAAATTTACATTTTTTTGTGAAGACATACAAATTACTTTGCTCACAGATCAATTATAACAGTTCGTTATTAAAAAATAATGAAAAAATTCAAATGGCGTTTTGGCTCTCCAAAGCCTCATCAGAGCAAGGCAAATGCTCACAAATAGTTTCCATTCCAAAATTAGGTTTTAGAAGTTTTCCCACCTGATTTATTTTTTTTCCTCCTTTAACTTTTGCACTAATTGTTTTTTGATAAATGTTTCTTTCTCCCTATCATTTTGTCCGTATTTAGTTTATCTTTCTAGTCGGTTCAATGTCACTTCCCTCACTATAGGAGTTAAAAGCAAAATTCATACTTAGTTTTTTTATGGGGGCGTTTTTTGGAGGGAGAATGGTGGGGAAGAAGGGAGGAGGGGTAGGGGTGGGAAGAGAGAGGAGGGGAAAAGGATGGAATGGTGAAAGAGTGGGCGAGAAAGGGATATGAAAAGAAAGAGGAGAGCATAGGGAAAAAAGGTGAAGGAGTTGAGGGAAAGATGAGGGAGAGAAAAGCGTTGGGGGGAGGGAGGAAATTTATTTGGTGGGTGTAGTTTTCTTGGAAAAAAAAATGGAATTTGGAATTGATGAGGGAGGTTGAACTAAGAGGTTGGGGAGGGGGTGCGGGAATGAAAAATGGTGAAGAAGAAGGGATTGGAGGGTGAGAAGAGGAAGAGGAGGGGTTGGTGGTGGGTGGAGGGGGGAGAGGAAACGAGAACTGTGTGATGAAAACTATGGTAGGAAAGGAGGGAATGGGAGTGAGAGGATAGAGGTGTGTGGGAGTGGAAGACACAGGTGGGGTATGGCTGAAATGAATTGTATAAATTTGAGGGAAGAAAATAGGGAAGGAGGGAAAGAGGAAGGGACGATGGTGGTAGAGGTGTGGTGGGAGCAGGTGAGTATATGGACTTAGAACGGGGTCACAATGTGCAGACGGAAGGGAGGAACACCCTATGTGTCGGTGAGCGTTGTGGGTCTGGATGTGGAGTGTGGGATTGGGGCAGTATAAATGAGTCACAACGGGGTAAAGGGGACGCGTGTCGTGGCGGTAGTGTCTGAGTGCTCGCCCGTTGCCCGGGTGGAGCGTGGTGTCATATATGCTTTATCTAATGCTTGTCCCTGGTTCTGTGTTTGTATCTGTGTTCTACGTCTCTTCAGATATGCAGATCAATTCGCTTCTTTCTCTTCTATTCCCTTCTTCTATGTCAATTCCTGCAATCGTCTTCTTCGGTTCGCTTCGTTCTCTGTCCCCACCATTCTCTTTCGCCTTTTTTACTCTTTCCTTCTCGCCTCCTAAGTCCCGTTACTTGTTTCTTTCCATCGTCCTCCTAATCTCCTCCGTCTTTTCCCCTTTTTTCTCTTCCGTCCTTTTCCATTGGCTCCAATTTAATTCTCATTCCAAAATTCTCCTATCTTTCCTGTTCCTCTTTTCCATCAAATTGTCTTTGTATCACCATCTTCTTATTCCTCTCCTTTTTCCTATTTATCTTTCGCTTTTTTGTTTGCTTCCCGCTCTTTCTTTCACTCGTCTATCGCCCCTAATCTCCTTCTTCCCCTATCTTTTCCTTCGTCTGTTTACGTCTTCTCTTCAATTCTAAAATGTCTTCTTTCAATGTTCTTCCGCTTTTTTAATTCTTCTCAGTTTCCCAATTCATGCCCCTCTATCATTGTTTCTTTCCATCCTCTCGATCCTTCTTATGTTCTTTTTCCCAAGTTCCTTTTCTTTTTTTCATCTTCCCTGTCTTCTCATTCCGCGACTGTTCCCCGACTCAGCCCAGAATTCCTTTCTTTATTCTCTATTGTGTTGTTTTTATTTCTTTTTCATTTGTCGATTCCTTCCCCCTTTCTTTCTTTTCTCTCTTTTTTGTCGCCTCATCCAGGCAGCGAATTAAGATTAATCCATTTATAAATAAATAAAATATAATGTCTGCCCCCCTTTACTTATATGCTATACTAACTCACTAGATGTAACTAAATAATTATGCTAATTTACTTGGTTGAGGATCCTTGAAGTCTGGTTGGCCTCACATTCAGTCTCAATCCCTGCAGTAATATAATCATTCCTTTGAACATTACCATGCAAAGAACTATTTACTGTTAAGATAGAACTCATCAGGTGAACAAGCAGTTTGGAACTTCACATTCACTCAGCAGTAAATTGCGCCCAAGATGTAATATTTCCTACATGTATCGTCAGCCGATTATCACTGTCCACATGGATCGTTTCTCCAAACTTTCGTTCGGGGGAACACCGTAGATTTAGTCTTTCGACTCCATCCATCATCCATCATCATCTAACTCCGCCAAAATATTCTCCCCAGTTAGGCTGAAAACAAATGTAAATTAGGTCCCCTACACGTAATGTATTTACGTACATGTATGTAGAACTTAGCCATATTTACTTATAAACTTAATATTCATAGGGAATGGTTAATTTAATTTTACAAACATTATAAGAACAAAACATTAAATAAGTACACTAAAAAAATGTACTAACAGCTGTAAAATAAAAAAGTTACTATGTGGTATAAAGGTCTGAAATGGTTCCTACGACTATTGCCCAGTTGCATAGTGTCTCCCAAAAATGGGTGACGCTGCTGAAATTGTGAATCGCCAAAGAAAGTAAGAATACTGCAGTATTAACAGTTATGATGCACCATTCATTTCATTGTATGACTAGTCATGTAGGAATATAGTTAAAAGTTACAAAACTAATCTAAAAAAATATAAATAAGAATAAACTTACCCTTGGATTGGGTGGGTGTTACAAACAAAAAAGTTGCGAGACATTCACACATGTAGCAAATTGAGTTTATGAGTTGAACTCAAACTAATAATGGCTCTCTGCCTCAGCTGTGGTATCTAGAGAAGCAGTGGGGCCAACTCCAATTGCTTTTTAGACTAAAATATCCCTTAAAAAAATTATTTATCAAGCGTCTTATTTTTAGGAAACTCTATGCACTAATGGGTTAACAAAGTATGTGTTTTCATGTAAAATTTGAGAATCAAATGTATACACTTTTTAACACCCTCTAATCTAATAAATATTAATCGTAGTTCTAATTAATTTTAACTAATTTAGTGCGGAGTTATCTTTAATAATTTCTCTGTATCAGTCTGTTCCACCACTAAATAACTGAGAAGGATAGTCTGTTACAATTATGAGTGATCACTTAATTCATCAAACATGTGGGAGTTTACACCCACACAACATTGTGTCGCAGATATGCCATGTGGTGATATCCAGTGTTGTGCAGTGAAAGCCAGTTCTGTGTGGGTGATGTGCAGATATCAATTGTACTACCATACTACATCTCTTTCTCTAATACTTTTTGAATCTTCAAATACCCTCTTAATTTATTTTGATGAATCAAATTAAATGTATTATTTCTTATCATTGACAGTGTTTATTCGACACAACAAGAGTAATACTGTTGTGTAATGAATTTATAATTTCGGTTGTATCTAATGGATAGATGATCAATTTCTATCCACAATAGATAAAATGACCATTTCAGAACAGCAACATATTTTGGCATTGAAAGACAAATCTTTTTACATAACATTATTAGCTTTGGTGTAGTGAAGACTTAGTGAGGAAAAACATACATGTGCACAGGATTAATGCATTAACGGAATTATCATACCTAACTTATTTCATGTTTGTAAACTTTATTTTGCAAATTTAAAATTATAATAATAAAATTTATACAAGATATGACCAACTAATATTTCATGTTTTTCAAATCTGTCAGTGCCAATTGGTTTTTCAAAATTTTATAAAACATGTACTTTATAATACAGTAATGGCCATCGAGTTCCAAATTGTACCCATATTAAATTATTAGTTTCTTCCAATACCAGTGTCATAATCAATATTTTTTTATGTCTGGAACACTCTGTAAAGAATTTGATACACAAGGCTTATACTGAGGTTGCATGCAAATTTTTAAGTCTGCAGCTCCAATTCATTCTCGAAATGTCCTACGGACAGATAGACAGACAAATAACATACAGAAAAGAAATGTTTACATGCCCTTCAGCAGACAAAAGAGAAATTGTGTCAATCTACTAATGGGCTTCAATGACGCTCAGCCAAATTCCATGGTTGTACCTGCACCACCTTAGAACTAATTTTTTCACCATTTATAAGGCATGGAAATTGGGGGGGGGGGGAAATAGCAAAGATCAGCAATTAAAATGTTTTGATGAAGAACGTTCATTTAAGAAACAGATATTGCATTTCTGTCTTAGTTTTCGTATGTGTTAGTTAAATTGAGCATTAATTTTTAAACTTTGTGTTTGTTTATTATTAGCCTATTTTACATTATTCTCTTCGGAATTAAATGCTCTAAAAGTTTTTGGTTAAAGTTGTTGTGTTTCTTACCCATCAACACACATTAGTTAATGTACTTGAAATCTAAGCAAAGCATTTTTTTTTTTCGAAATATTGTTTTCGATATCTCTGAAATGGGTGGTCTTATCGGTCTGGGTTGAATTTTATTAAATAGTTCAGTTTATTTTACATAAAACCAATAAATTTAAAAAACTATCTTTACACCATAAAAACATCAGTGTTGCTTTATTTCCATCCTTTCCTTGAAAATCGGGTGTGAAATCTTTCGCTAGCCATATTTTGCTAACAAATGGTTTCTGGACATATGTTTATATAAACTTTTTCATTATTTTGATGAGAGAACAACACCTGAAAAGTTTGTCGGGTTACTCATGGGACACTCTGTATAGTTAATATAAATAAGTATAAAAATACCTAATAGTAAAATAACTGTTATACAATTACCTGTATAACATTGTCCAATGATGTAGTTGGGGAATGGCAATGTGTTGGAAGATAGTGATTTAGAAGAGTAAGGGAGGGTGAAATGATCTGGGAAACACCTTATAAAACATTGATGTGATGCTGAAATGGTGTTTGATAATGTGGAAATAGGTTTAAGAAAAGATGCTGAATGAAATAAAAAATGGGAGCGAAGGAAAATATGGGCTGGCAAAACACTGTGAAGAACAAGACATGTTTATAGATGTAGTTTAATTATCAACGTGTGAGAGAGACATTCCTTTGTAACAATATAAATATGATAAGAATTGTGAAATGGTGGAAGAAGTACTTTTCTAATGTTAGAATAAGTGTAAATATCGTAAAGGATAATTCAAAAATGTGTCATAGAATGTAAACAATTTTAAAATTATTATAATTATTAAAGAAATACTACATTAAAGTAAAGAAAAGCAAAATAAAGTTTAGAAATACAGAACAGTGAACTAATAAGTGATCATTAAAGCGAGTATTAGAAAATGTAACAAGATGTAAAAGGAAAAGATTTTAATTTGTGGTAGAAACTATTCAAAATATATTATAAAAAGAGAAAACAAGTCAAATATAACAGGATATGTGGAAGGATATAATATTAAGATAGAGGCTATAAAACAAACAGGCAGAATTAAAGCAATGTACACAAAATGTCTGAATTAGGAAAATGTATGGAAAATGGCTGAATTATTACAATGTATAGAAAATGGCATAACTAGGAAAATTCATGTAAGTAGGTTGGATTAGGATAATGAATGGAAAATAGCAGAATTAGGACAAAGCATATAAAATTGCACAATTAAGACAATGTATGAAAAATGATGCAATTAAAACGACAAAATGAATTTGGCTGAATTACGACAATGTATAGGAAATGGCAAGATTAAGACAGTGTATGTAAGTAACGGGTGATTCAAAAAGAGCGCCGGTTTTGAAAAGACCGGTAAATTTTATTTTATCGGTTGGCAACAATGTTTGACCTTGATTCTATTTCTGACTATATTCCGATTGTTGACGCAGCTGATATTTCTCTAATTAGTGCATTCTGTGTCTAACCATGGAGCAGTTTACTTGTGAGCAACGAGTGTTACTAGTGAAAACGTTTTATCAGAGTGGAGAGAATTATGCGGCTACTGTTAGGCGACTTCGCGGTACTCTAGGACGTAATGAAGCACCGAATGAATCAACAGTTCGCAGACTCATGAAAAAGTTTCAAGAAACGGGTTCAACAGTCGACCTCAAAAGTTCTGGACGTCGTCGTTGTGCCCGAACATTGTTCTGTTCAACATTGAGGTGGTTCGTGACAGTGTGGCTGTTAGCCCAGCGAAATCAATACGTCGCCGTTCTCAACAATTGGGTTTAAGATGTTCTTCTGTACGGAGAATTCTTCGGTACGATATCAAATATCACCCCTATAAAATTAAGCTGATGCAACAATTGAAAGTGGCAGATCACCAGAAGATACGACAGTTTGTTGATTGGGTATTGAGAAATTCGCAGGAGGAAGAAAACTTCGCAATGAATATCATCTTCAGTGATGAAGCGCACTTCCAATTGAATGGATTTGTTAATAAACAGAACTGCCGTATCTGGGGTTCAGAAAACCCTCGCATGATTAACGAAAGGGAAATGTATCCACAACGAGTGACAGTTTGGTGCGGCTTTTGGTCGGGCTGCGTCATCGGCCCTTATTTTTTTGAAGATCAGGAAGGGCAAGCTGTGACAGTGAATGGAGACCGATACCGTACGCTGATTAGGGAGTTTTTGTGGTCTCATTTGGATAAAATAGATATTGACCAGTTGTGGTTTCAGCAGGATGATGCCACCTACCACGATGCCGGGAAACAATTGTGTTGTTCCGTGACCGCTTTCAGGATCGCGTCATTTCTCGTAATTCCGACCATCAATGGCCACCAAGGTCGTGTGACTTAACACCTTGTGACTTTAATCTTTGGGGTTATCTAAAGTCATTAGTTTATGCCAATAAACCCGGAACCATAAATGAGTTGAAGGAGGAAATTCGACGGGTTGTCGGCCAAATTGAAGTGGAAACTTGTCGTGCAGTCATGGCTAATTTCATGGACAGAGTTGTTGCATGCCAGCGTAACAGAGAAGGACACATGCATGACATTATTTTTCATACATGAAATCGGAAGGTTAGATGAACAATTTATGTATTTGATTTCAGATTTTCATTAAAATAAATCTCTTAATTTGATATATCAAAACCGGCGCTCTTTTTGAATCACCCATTATTTTGAATTAGGACAAAAAATGAAAAATTTCAGGAATAGGAAAATATTTGGAAAATTGCACAAATAGTACAATGTGTGGGAAATGGTTGATTTAGGACAATGTATGGAAAATAACAGTATTAGAACAATGTATAGGAAGTGGTGTAAATAGACCAACGCATAGAAAATTGAAGAATTGGCACAATGTATGGAATATTGCTAGATTAGGACAATGTATGGAAACTAGCATAATTAGGATAACGAACGCAAAATGGAATAAATAGCAAAGTTGATGTAAAATGGCATATATAGGACAATGTCCGTAAAATGGCATACACAGGAAAGTTTATGTAAAAATTCAGATTTAGAACAATCAATGGAAATTAATACAGTATATGGAACATGGGAGAATTAGGGCTATAAATGGGAAATGGAATAATTGGGAACATTGAAAGAAAATGGTAGAATTATGAAAAATTATAGAAATAGGACAATGTATGAAAAATGGCAGAAATAAGGACAATGTATGGAAAATAACAGAATTAGGACAATGTATGGTAATTAATAGCAAAACGTATTAAAAATTGCTGAATGAAGGCCATGTATGGAAATTGGCATAAACAGGAAAACTGAGGCAAATAGACATAAAAAGGTAAATTGATTTAAATAGATAAATTAAGACAATTAATGGAAGACAGCAGAATTACTAAAATAGATGTAAAATTGCAGAACTAGGACAATGTATGAAATGATCAAATTAGTAACATGTAAGGAAAATGGCTGAATTAGAAAAATATATAGGTAATTGCAGGATATAGGATTAGGGCGAAAAAATAGCTGAGTTTAGACAATTTATGGAAAATGGTGGAGATATTTCAATGTATTGAAAATGGCATAAATAGGAGAATTGATTCAAATTGCATTAATAGATCATGTATGAAAAATATGATAATTAGTACAATGCATGTAAATGGCCGATAAGGACAATGTATAGAAAATGGTAGAATGAGGCCAATGTATGGAAAATGAATGAATCAGGACAATCTATAGAAAATTGCAGAATTAGGCCAGTGTATAGAATATGGTATATATGAGGCAATGTATAAAAATGGCGTGAATAGGACAATGTATGTAAAATGGCAGGCACTGGACAATGTATGGAAATTGGTATAAATAGGGAAATGTATTTATATTTATGTATATATGCATGAATAGGTAAATTTATATAAATGGGCAGAACTAGGGCAATAAATGGAAAATTGCAGTATTAAGAATATGTATGAAATAGCGAGAATATTGATCTAAAATAGTATAAATAGAAACATTTATGTAAAATTGCATACATAGGATGATGTACATATATGTATAAAAATGGATGAATTAGGAAAATGTTTTGAAAACGGATAAAATAGGAGAAAATGGATGTATTAGGACAATGCATAGACAATGGATGATTTAGGACAGTGTATGGAGAATGGCATAGATAGGAATATATATGGAAAATAAGAGAATGAGGACATCTATGAGAAATGGATGAATTAGGGCGATGTTTGAGAAATGGATGAATTTGGGCGATGTTTGAGAAATGGATGAATTTGGACAATGCATAGAAAATAGGTGAATTAGAACAATGTATGGAAAATGATGAATTCGTACAGTGTATAGAAAATGGATGATTTAGAACAATTTATTGAGAATGGCATAGATAGGACGATGTATAGGAAAAGGCAGGATTAGGACAATATACGGAATATTGCAGGAATAGGACAATGTATAGAAAATGGCAGGTACAGGACAATTTATTGAAAAATGGATAAATTAGGACAATGTATGTAAATGGCATAAATAGGAATACATGGAAAATAACAGAATGGGTACATCTATAAGAAATGTATGAATTAGGACGATGTTTGGGAAATAGATGAATTAGGACAGTGCATAGAAGATATATAAATTAGAACAATGTATGGAAAAATACTGAATTAGTACAATGTATAGAAAATGGATGATTTAGAACAATGTATTGAGACTGGCATAGATAGGACGATGTATAGTAAAATGCAGAATTAGGACAATATACGGAATATTGCAGGAATAGGACAATGTATAAAGAACATTGGCAGGTACAGGACAATGTATTGGAAAAATGGATAAATTAGGACAATATAGAGAAAATAGATGAATTAGAATAATGTATTGAAAATGGATGAATTAGGAAAATGTATTGAAATAGAATTATGACAATGTAGGAACAGAGATGATTTAGGACAATGTAGAGAAAATAGATGAATTAGAGCAATGTATTGAAAATGGATGAATTAGGACAATGTATTAAAAAAATTAGAATTATGACAATGTATAGAACAGAGATGATTTAGGACAATGTATAGAACTGGCAATATTTGGACAATGTATGGCAAATGGTATTAATAGGAAATTGATGTAAATGTGCATAAATAAGGCAATGTATGAAAAGTAGCACAATTACTATGTTATGCAAATGGACGAATTAGACAATGTATGTAAAATTTATGAATTAGGGCAATGTATTGAAAATGACAGAATTAGGACAATGTATTGAAAATGGCAGAATTAGGACAATGTATGGAAAATTGTATAAATAGTAATATGTATGGAATAGCGAAATGAGGACAATATATAGCAAACTGATGAATTAGAACAATATATATATATATATATATATATATATATATATATATATATATATATATAATTTATGAATTAGGACTATGCATGCTTAGGCAGAATTAGGACAATATACGGAGTATGGTAGGAATAGGACAATGTATAGAAAATGGCAGGTATATCACAATTTATGGTAAATAACAGAAATAGGACAATATACGGAAAATGGCATAAATAGAACAATGTATTGGAAAATGGTAGAATTAGCGCAATGAATGGAAAATGACGTAAATATGACAATTCTATGGATGAATTTATAAATTGTATGTAAAGTTTTAATGTGGGTGAGAAGATGGGTTACTTAAAAACTCCAAGGAAGGAATTTGTATTAAAGATGTTTGTAGGATGGGATTTGCAGCTGAAATGGGTTTGCTTCTAAGTAAGAACCCTCTGCCGGAGTACTAGACGTAGGTTCTTGGCGCCATCCGATCTGAAGTACAAAAACATTGTAGCATAAATCTTACTCTGTGGCTCTTTGTTCGTCGAAATGTACAGTTCAAGATCTTTGCGTGTAAATGATTTTACTAACACTATAACAATTTTAGTCTTTAATTGTAGAAAATATGTGAGCAGCTACAAATGTACGTAGTTTGCTAAGTAGATAGTAGTTTAAAACCTTTTAAAACGTAATTTCCTCGTCGGGGTACGAAATTACCTGAAAAATTTGAAATTTGGCACTACACAGTGAAATATATGCGAAACAAATTATAAATTACGTACAGTTGAACATGTTAGTATTTGTTTACTTCATTTTAGGCTTATATGTATGGTTTTACTTACTTATATATCGTTGATGACTTAAAAAGAAATTTGTATAACTTAATACTCATTCTTTGAATAAACGTGTATTTGATGAAACTTTAATGCTAAACTAAATAATGTAGCTTTAGCGCAAATGACTCATTCATCAACTCCCGCAAAAACTGAAAGATAGAGACATGAAATTTGGTACATATTTTTATTTTATATCCTAGAGGCCCACTAAGGAAGGATTTTTTCCTTGGCCTCAGAACTCAGCCCCCACTGGCCTATAAATTTGATGGAAATTTCCATAAGAAATGTATTGGTGTAAGACGTTACTAATTCAAAGTGTCTGTTAAAATACTATATAGTCCTAAATGTAAGAATGATGTTGAAGAATCAATTGATCATATATTCAATCAATGTATTGGTAATATTAAGGAACGTAATAATGTAATTGAAAAATTGTGAAATAAACGTTTTGCAGCTGCACTACATTTTCCAAACTTTATTCAAAAGGATCATTATCATCTCTGGTAATACATCTTGAAATTTCTAACGCAAAATTAAATATTTGAATTAAAGATTTATATTATATAAAATAAATGGTCTTAAAATAAAGTTTTCAAAAAAATGATTTACGACATAAAAGTGTGAAAAAATATGGCAACTAACCTCCAACCTCCTCTATTCAATGAATTATTAAATTTGAAGACAAAATACTTGGAACTTCATGGTATAAATATCAAGCTCAAAAAGAAAAGAAACAATTTAGCACCTGTTCTGTGTAAACAGTATAATATGACAACAAAATGACATTATTATACTGTCATTTTCCTAATATTTCTCTATATTTTCTAAAGAATCTAAAATTTTAAAAATGTCTCTATATTTACAATGTTTAAAGCATACAGTAAACTTGATAGTAACAAGATACCGGTACTTCATATTTACTCCATTTCCGTAGTCACTATTGAACACAGAGTTTATCCTGGTGATGAAATTGGAAGTATTAGTAAGAATGTACTTTTAACTATAAATATGAGCTAATAATTATATGCGCAGACCTTGATCAGTAATTTAATGCATACCAAACTACTAAATTGTGGTACAGAATAAAACACTGTTATAAAAACCGTTAGAAAATACTGCTATAAATAAGATGTTTTTTGCAGACATTTCCTTGATCAACGCTAAATCACCTATGTCACCGGAAATACCTTAAACCAGAAGTAGATTACAAGGGCCATAAGTATATACTTTTTTACAGACACAGGCTTTTTAAACATATGTAAACTTGTATTGGAGCAACGAGGCAAAACTCAACCATGGCGTCGGAAATACCATTCATTGGAATTGTGCGAAGATCATATCAAACAGAATGAATAAGTGGGGAAGTCGATGCAGTTCAAAGTCGGTGGTACTTAAAAAAGTTATCAAATCACTCGAGAAAATGAATGAGTACATGGGCTATTGGCAAGCTTCCATTTTGTATTATATTTATAAAAAACTGTGATTTTTAAAATCCATATTACTTCTCCTAGAAAAAATAAACAACTAACAAATCATACTATAAAACCCCGTTTTCTTTGTTCTTATATTTACGCGGCCCTTAACGTAACTAAAATATAAGACTTTCGGTTCACAACACAAACTTTTATATACACTTAGATATTAGTTAAAAACAGCTTTGTCAAATTTTGATTACCTAAAATGTCTATGGATATGGATTCTGCAACATATGTGGATGACAATTCTTGACAGTTCATGTCTACCAATATTGCACAGACGTGTCTGGGCATGCGGATATCCCTCGCACTCATCACCTTCATTTGCAAATCCATTAAGAATACTAAATTACAAGCGAGTGATCAAAAGTCTCAAAAATTGCTACGAAAATATACCACCATTGCGATAACCAGACATTAGATCAAAACGTAGATTAGTAATCGATTTCTATCATATTCATTCCATAACTTCGTCATGCACGAAATATAAACTCAGATACCGACAATCCTATTTCTGGGCACAGAAATCCAATAGAACTAGCACAGTACCTCTCCAAGTTAGCCCCTCAAGATAGTCGAATCATTAGAGACACAAGTAGACTTCGGTAAGTTACAAACTGTGATAGTGAGGAGACCAGTCTTAGTAGGTAATCAGTGTTATGAATCATTAGAAAAAAAGACCTTTAAACAGACAAAACATTTAGGAGACAAGAGTCAGAACATAACCATTTTTACTATCATTACAGTAAACGCGCCTGTAGAATACCAGGGCCTTCCCTGGTAGAATACAGACTATACAGCCAGAGGACTAATGTCCGTAGGTAATCAATGTTACTAATCATTACAGTAAACTCGCTTATAGAGAAAAGAGTAGAATATTTAAGTCTAGAGTCAGTACTGGTTATCACCAGTATTCAAAGCATTACAGTAATCACGACTAAAGCACACTGACTTTTTTACTTTTTTACTTTTTTTAAAGCACACTGACTAGCCTTTTATTGTCAATAGTGAGTAGGTAATAATGTTTATACAATTCATTATAGTAACCGTACTATAGAAAAACTGAATAGAGACTAAATAACAAAGACTTTAATAGCGTATAAGATATTGTTTTTTTATTGCAGTTAAGAAAAACTATTACAGGCATCACTCTGTTACCTGAGATCTGACAAAGGAGTCATGGTATTGATAACTCCTATCTCGCTTGTCAGTAGTAGTTATGAAATAGTGTTTTCAAAAAAAAAAAACAGTCGTTGAAAAACTATTTACCAAAGTGTTCCCTTTAATTCACAAAAGTATCAGTTTATGGCTAGTAAAAATTGTTAAATCATAAAATTAAAAATAACAGACAAGAAGTTAATGAAGCTTGAATTTACAGATTAATGGCCCATGATAATTCAATAATTATTATAAACTGAGGAAGTTTGAACATAAAAGAATATGATAGAGTAAAACGTGACCATTCGATATGGTAACGTAGAAAATTCTTAACAATTAAACATTATCATCTTCGTCATCCAACCGCGAAGTGGGTGAATTGAAACTCAACGTGATATTATACACGATTTCCAAGAAATTTTTACAAAATTACTTTATCGACAAAAACTTTGATATATTAAAATCCCTCTTCTTCCAGCAAACAGGCTACCGTACAATCTAAGTTTGTGAAACTCTCCATCACTGATTAATATACTGAATTTAACTTCCTTTCACAAAATCCAGTTCTTTCAATATCAAGATTAGTTCATAATTCGCAAAAAGAGTATTACAACTGACTTCTTTACTTGTAATCTTTACTCGTAAAAGAATACGATTTGAGCGATCGCCTATCTTGAACTTTCTTGACTCCTCTATAACTCAGAATGTCTTCATAACATAAAACAAGAGTCAGAAGGTAACCATATGATCATTGCAGTAAACAAGTATAAAGAAAACAGACTAGACAGGCATAAGACAAGAGTCAACATGTGAGTTAGTCTTATCTGCCTCTCCTCGGGTCATACGTGGTTCACATTTTTGAACCGCCCGGTCAAGAATAAAAGTTGAAATGGTAATTTGATAACAACTTGTATTCATATTATTAAAATTTTCTAGAACTGCGAACTAAACAACAGTACACTGGAATCTATCTTGTGTAAGAACTTGGTCTAAATAGGATCATAAGGTTTCTGACTTACGAATTTCAAAGTACAGTTTCGTTGAAAAGCGCCATAAACCGATAAAATTATTCGTTTCTTACCGCCAAAAAAGTAATTGCTTTTAGGTAACCAGTTTTACAAATAATTACAATAAACGTAAAGAAAACAGACTAAGACATTAAGAGTAAGTAGGTAACCAGTTTTACAAATCATTACAGTAAACTAAAAAATAGACGTGACATTTGGAGGAGTCAGTAGATAATGTTACAGATCATTACAGTAACGCGCCTAAAAAACAGACGTTACAGTAGTCAGTAGATAACTTTTTATAGATCATTAGATAAAAGACTAGACAGTCATATGTGAAGAGTCGTGTAGGTAACCAATTGTTATAGTTCATTACATTAAACATGCCTATAGAAAGCCGGCCAGACATTCAGGTGACTAAAGTTAGTAGGTGACTAAAGTTAGTAGGGTAGCTAGTCAGTAGGTGATCACTGTTACTATATGGGACATTAAATGTAGCTAAAGAATTCATACGAAATAATCTACAGATTTGGGTTTGCATGCCTAAGGTATCCGGTTGAAGTGAACACAACTTGAGAACGTATTTTGGTACAGTTTTGTCAATTCCATTGATTTTTGCAATTAACTTAACTAATAATATCGCCAATGAAGGGTCTAAAGCTATTGTACATTCTTTGTTTAAAGTTTGTTTTTGACAGTAGAATGATTGTGAAGGTAACAGGAGTTTCTTGCACATTTCCCAATATTCAGTGATAAAATAAATCAGTAATAGTACGTTTCGAGAGTTCCATTCTGATCTCTTCCTCGGTTGGATAACTGGCCAAGTATCTAACTACAACCTAGGGTAAAATAGACACAATCGTACCAGAGCGTTGTGACACGCATAAGTCAGGAATCACTAGAAACGCGTTGTGTCAACTCCATGCACACTAACCCTAAATTAGAACCTAACAATACAAACACTAATTATTAAAAATGAACCAAAAAAATACAAATCAAATTAGGTTGACACAAAACAACCAATCCCTAGTTAGTGAATGTTTGGAGATAGTGATATATGTATCACACCTTCGTTGTATTGCAATAACATTTTGTTTTAGCGTATGTATTAGTATTATTATTTATATACTTTCCAAACTGATTCAAAGTTCTATTAAGTAATATTAAGTTACACAAGCACTCTTTACTTCTTACATCTATATACTGATGGCGTCTACTATATACTACACAAAATAATCATATATCCGTATATATAGTTTTGACTTATCGTTTTGAATAATGTCCCAGCCAAACCGACACAGTATGTTACGTAGTCAATGTGCAGTGTGTGTGTGTGTGTGTGTGTGTGTGAAGAGTAGCAAGCGCCAAAGCCTGTTTATTTTGTAGTAACAAGGTATCTTCTCCTCAATATATTATACCTCGAGGATACACTGCAATGTATAACACTAGTGTACTAATATCTAATTGTTGTTTTCATGGAAACAAGTTTAATTGTTGAGGGAAATATTATATTTGCGTGATTTAAAAATTAATATGAAAAGGTTGTAATTCTATGAACTATGTAAGTGTCCTAAGTGTCATTTCTTAAGGTTTGTATAATTTAACTACGTTTGTATGAATATCATGCAGCAAATAAGGTGCCTGTATGTCATGAAATTACTACCCCTTTAATATCCCCCCCCAAATTTATAAATTCTGTGGTCTTTGTGGAGGGAGGGGTTATTCTTTTTTTTTTTTGTAAATGACTGTACCGCTTGCAAGACATCTACGCGTTTACTTGTAGGCAGAGATCAGTAGACCAGTGTAATTGAATCTGTTTAACAGTGCAATGCGTCTTGTGTTTCCCTTCATCCAAATGATTAGTATACGAGTTTCAACAATTTCAGTGAGCATTAATGAACTTTCTTAAGATGACAGAACCTCCGGTGGTAAAGAGAATTAATTTCGAGAATAACAGACACTTTAGTCAGCCGAAGGAAAAAATACCCTACGCAAACTCTATTCATACAACCCAAACTTTTTTTTAGACAAACGTAGTTTACAGATTATACTACAAAATGCTACAATACAAAAGTGCTTCACAGATTTTTACATATCCAAGAGTGCGCTAATGCAATTGAACGAAACGAACAACTTTTGTTTACTTAAGTGATATTCTTAATATTTATAAAAACTATTTCTTTGCTTGAACTCAATGCTTTTGAATGCAGCGATAAGGCTGGTCCTATGTTTAGCTTTACCTGCCTGCAAGGGCGTCGCCAAGTGGGGACAGGGTGGGGCCGGTGCCCCCCCCCCCCCAGAGATTCTAAAAAGTTACAAAATGTAAAGCAACCAAAGTACTGTCTTTGACTTGACTGGTCTTTCAAGTGGTCAACAAGTCTACAAAAAAACTTTGAAAATTATGTTTAAATTTACAGAATCAAAAAAGAATCTGTCGATCACTATCATACTTTTCTCATTCTCCACATCAGCTTGCCCCTCCCCCCCCCTGGGCTCTCGGCTGGCGACGGCCCTGCCTGCCTGTCCTCATGTGTTATATATGGTTCATATTCTTGAACCGTCCGGTCAAGAATTAAAATTAAAATGGTACTTTAATAACATCTTGTATTCATATTAGTAAAATATTCTAAAAACTGCGTACTAAACAATAGTTATACTGTAATCTATCTAGTGTAAGAACTTGGTCTAAATAGTATAAGTTTTTTTACTTTGAATTTTCAAATAACAGTTTTGTTGAAATCCCCATAAACCGATACCATTCTTCGTTCTTACCGCCACAAAAGTAATTGTTTTAAATAATTTGCATTATATATCTAAATCAAAAATAACAGGTCACAGTGTAATGCATCTCCCGTAATTTTAGCTCTACCAGTTAGTTTGTGGTTAATATTCAAACTCGGTTATCTAAACTTTTTGATCCGAGAGTAGTCTCGTTTATCCTACATTCAGTGTTATCTGACGTAAATATGTGTGACATCAGTTTATCTTGTCAATTGTACACTGTGTAAATGTATAATGTATTTAATACTAACTTTTATTAGATTCGTCTATTGAAACTTCAACAATGGTATTGGTTAAATTGATTGTCCTTCTATTATTATAAACGTAAAGTTTTTATAGAAAAATAAACGTGTGTATGGAACTTTTGTCTTTCCATTACGCATGAATTATTAAACAGATAGTCTAATTTTGTATGAACATTATTTAGATACGGAAACTTTATTTACTTTATTACAAAAGCCTATTTACTTTCTAAACTACTATAGAACTCTTCCTATCCATTAGTATTAAATAGCCATTTCTTTCGCGAAAAAACTTAAGATATCAACGCACTTTGAAAGAGTCCAATTTAAATGCGTGGAGATGAATAAAAATCCAGATAGCATGAACACTTTGTTTATACGACAGATTTTGAATTGAAATTTCTCATTTCAACTCATTCCGTAATTATTGCTATAAACTGTTGATTTATGAATTGTTTATCTGTTACACTGACCAGCTACTTGATTTTGGTCAGTGACTTCCTAAAGTTTTTCATTTATTGGAACATGTATGTAAATGTTGGAAAATATTTATTTATTTATTTATTCTACACAACGATAAACTTCATAATCAAATTGAAACTTTTAGTTAAAAGCTAGTTTAGATATAGTTCCATACTAATATCATATACTTGTGTTTCATGAACTGAACATTACACAAAATTACTGTCTAACTTTACAACAGACGATTTTAAAACGTCTTTTTAATCTCAAACACTGACAAATGTGTGGTGCGAATAAAAATAGCAAACGCTGGGTTACATCTAAAATCATTTCATTATTTAGTAGCTCATGAAAATATTTTAATTTATTGATTTACATCACACTAAACACCTATTTCAGGCTAACACAAAACACAAATGAAGACTATGCACAGCTGCTTTTTAGACCTCTGATACTGCACAGACCAGTTTTTTGACAAACAAACCTCGTTTTGGTGTTGTGCAGTACTAGAACTTGTATTCCTCATGTAAGCCCATGGATGAAGCTTCTTACACAATGTCAAGCCTATATGTTAATTCGTTTTCGAAATATTGTATAGACAGACAGAAATTAAAGTTTTCCAGCTCCACGGGTGATAGGCTTCGCTAACGCTCAGCCAATAAATATTTTTTTAACTGAAATGTAGTCGCTGAGATTCTAAAAGAAGCTTAGAGAGCTATTAAGATAAGTAGATAATATCATACAACTAATGAATGTAGTTTTATGGATCAATGAGAATAATAAATATTATATATGGTTATATTTACTGCCTGATTAATAACGTCCTCTTTTGTGCAATGAGTTCCTATGAATAAAGCAGCGTGTAATGTAGTAGCTAAAGTAGTATTCACCATATTATAATAGATTTGGCTTACCCCAAGAAATGAAGAACAGCAAGATGACGTCAGCAAGGGTGGTGTTTTGTGACGTACAGGAGGTCATGCAGTTCCAGGACAACAGAGATCCAATCGGTTAGCTGTGTGTTTACTGCTATAAACTAACTGCAGTGTATAAAAGGGAGCTTCATCCTCTGACTCAACTATATTACATCATAATAGAACCAGTCTTGAGATGGACTGTTGTTGTCAGATATATCGGGATGTATTGCATGGTATCCATGGCAACATAAAATTTAGTTGATTGTTGTACCTATCTACAAAAAGAACGTGTATTTATTAACCCGTAACAGCTTAGGGTAGCCGTATGGAAACAGTAATAGTCATTCCCCACACATTGTGTTAATTTCCCACTTTATTATCTGGGAGGGTACAGGTTAAAATACAAATATATCCAAGTTAAATATAGTACACTTACTGCTCAGTCGGAAGAACTAGGTAAATTTTGTGACAACTGAAATAATAATAATTTATTCTAATGGGATCTTCACGTAGACTAATCAATGCCTCAAAAACTGTTTGAGAGAGAAAAAAATGTTGCAACAAAAGTTTAGGAATATTATAGGAATTTGAGTTGTGAACATAACATGCCGATAAACACGATCCTCGCTCGCTCACCTTTCGTCCCGTAAAACATGACCTTCGTCTTTCGTCTATTCACCTTGTACCCTGTTAAACATGGCCCTCGTCTACGGACCTTTCATCTCGTTAAACACGACCCTCGCTCAATCACCTTTCGTCCCGTAAAACACGAACCTCACCCACTCACATTTTATCCTGTTAAACATGACCCTCGCTCGCTCACCTTTCGTCCCGCAAAACATGACCCTCACCCACTTACCTTTTATCCTGTTAAAAATGACCCTCGTCTATGTACCTTTCACCCTGTTAAACATGACCCTCGCTCGCTCACCTTTCCACCCCATTCACACCGACCACTCTCAAAACTAAAAATAATGAAAATCAAGCATTGCTAAAGAAGTAGTGAAGGTTATTTAATAAATAGGTTGGTCGCTAAAAGTGCTAACCTGCATTTATTTACATTATTTTTTGAGAATTAAATGATATACAAATTTTATTACACATTTTCCTTTGTTTATAGGCAATATTACGGAGTTATTGTAGTCTAAACACAAACAAGTGTGTTTTCGACCCTAACCTTTTTGCTTGGAGTTAATTTCACTGAAGGAGCTGAATTTCAGGTGAAATCTTTGACCCTGTATAACTTGCCAACAAAGCATTTCCGGACCCATGATTGTATGAATTTTTTTCTTTTTTAAAAAAAAAAAGAATAATAAGCTTGTTCAGTATGGCAGATTCCACATTTTTTTTATCAAAGTTGGTTTCTATTGGTATATATTTTCTTCAGGCCGACTCAACTATGTCGCTGGAAATATCTTAGACTGAAAATAAATTTGAACATCCGGAAGTTTCAGAGAAATTTATATGTAATGTATATATTTTCTTGATCAGTGCATCAGGGCAATCATACTCAACAGTGGGGTAAGAAATGTCATTTATTCGAACTAGCAATGCATGATCTTGCATGCACAAATCCTGAAATAAGAGTGAATAGACATTATATTGACTATTGAATCTTAATCATGGACACTGAATTTAAATCAGATCTATGCATTCTTATGTTTGAAAAACATCATAAAGCTTCATCATTTTATACGAATATCATAAATCCTTTGACTAAGACTGCACCCTTTGATTTTGAAAATTGTATGCAAAGCGGGGTAACTGCTAGTACAAAATAAACAATAAAATAATTTTAATTGACTTTATGGTTTTAATTAGTTGTAAATCTACAGAATAGAAATAAAAATACACCATAAGTAGTAGTAATAATTCATTTATTGCAATAACAACTGATAAAAAAATCAGTACAGTCTTATATTATCACAATGAAAGAAGAATATTTAAAATCTATTAAGTGCTATACAAAAATACATCCAGTTATAGGCTTGTTTATTGTATAAAGTGATTTTAAATATAGACCAAATACAAGATGACAGTGCCACGCTGTGCAATTAAAAATATAATGCCATTGTGAACAATAGTAGTTAATAAGCCTTCAAGGTACACATTATCTAAGTTATCTAAGCATTGTCATTGTGTAACTAATGTAATTGCATAGTTATTAACAAACAATTGTTTTACCTTTAAGACGCATTATTATGCTACATTAATGTGTATGTACATATAATTTAGACTTAAGGACTAATATCAAACTAAATTTTAATGAAATAACGTCTTTATGTTAATGTAACTAAATTTACAGTCAAAAACAAAAATGTAAATGTGTGAATCATGAGATTTACTGAAAATTAAATTTTGTTATCTTCCTCAACTGAAGCTATTATTTAAATATACCATTATTAATGCATAGCCAAAGTAAAGTTGGAGTGAAATGTATTAAACTTTTTATCATCACAATATTTTAAAAGAAACTGAGACTAAATCTTTGGCATTAATCTAAATAATAAACAACAGTAAAAATGTACCATGAAAATAAAATGTAAAATTGTAAGAAATTGTATTTGCGATTGAAATATTTGTATTAACATAAAATAATATTTACAATAGGAATGTTATATCACAGTGATTTTAACTATTCTCGACACAATTACTGAATATTATGTAAATATTTACCTATGAACCTATTTATGAACTTACTTATATTGTAATTACTTTTCCAGTAACATGCACAAACAATTCCAGCACTCAGAAAATAAGCTTTTAAAATTAGAGGACGGGTTCAATCATTTTATCCGAAAAATTGTGAATTATCCATGTATATTGTAAATGCAAAGGTGAGCTCATTCAGTGAGAAGTAAATTATCTCATAAGAAAATATACAGTATAACATATATTCATTTACAACTATATAGCCAAACTCTTAAGTATACGCCCATTTTTCATCATTTATGTGTATAATGGCTTATTATTTTGTCGCTTACGTTTGGTTCCATGTATGTGTATAGAATTTTAAGTAAATTTGATACAAAATAGCTATTTTACATTAATATAGTTTTACAAAAACTTCATTTCATAAACGTGGTCTCACTCAAAATACCTTGTGCCAAACTCTAAAACGGCCTGGAACAACGGAAAAAGATAACTAGCAGTCCTAGAGTTACACATATTTTAGCTAAAGTACAAGCTTTAGTTGCAGACATATATTGTTCTTCTCCAAATAAATTGGTAAAAGTGAGTATCACATTGTAACTAGGCTGCTCATAAATAGGAATAACTTTTTCAATTTAATAATACAATTGTAACACCAAAGTATAAAATTTTGATGGTATACAGAATATAAAGTATATTGCTTGTACTTTAGTATATTAATAACTAAAATATACGTTTTACTACAAAAGTTTACAACATTTATAGCAACAAAATCATTACTAACACACTGTTGTAAATAGTAATTTATACACACGAGGGAGGGAATAAACCATTATCAGTAAAACACAATTTAGACCCCAAATACTTTAATATTTATTATAAATCCAGTACAGTTTCAGGTTATTGTACATGTTCCATGTATTTGAACAAACCTATGTAAAACCTCCTTAAGGAACTTTAATAAAGTAGTATGCCAGATTCCATTACAGTTTTCCTACAAGATGCAAAAGGATCATGGCTCAAAAATCATATATTACTGTGTGGCTCCTATATAAGCTTTTTATAGCATTATAAAATTAATTAATTGAAGAACAACATTTCTGTATGATGAATAATATTTGAAATAAACCTGACCATCTATCAAACAAATTATTAGAAGTATATATAATATTTTCTTAATTCAGATTTTATTTTAACAAATTTGAAATAACAAACCCTTATCATTTTTATGTGTTACAACTACAGAACATGTTTAAAGGAATGACAGCCTTCTTCAGGTGCCAATCCTAAAACACAAGGTTTCAGCAACCTGTTGGCACTTGAGGATAAGGGATATACCAGTCCTTGAAACATCATGTTTATGTCTCCAAGGTTGCTTCTGGCATTTATGTTTTGCGTAACCTTGCAAAATTCTGTTCTATTGATGTATTAAAAACTGCCTACTTTGGCCTGATACATCCATATTTGTCTTACGGCTTAAGATTGTGGGGCAGCTGTTCTAAATACAAATTCGAAAGAGTATTTAGAGCTCAAAAGAAAGCTATCAGAATTATTTACAAATTGAATTTCAGAGAGTTGTGCAAAGATGCCTTCAGAGAACTTGGATTGTTAACTTTACCCTGTCTCTATATTCTCGACGTCGTTCTATACTGTCGACTTAAATGCGAGTTGATCCAAGGCAGTGACGTCCACCAATACGAGACAAGAGGCAGGGACAACTTTCGGATTGTTCAACATAGAACGAGTGCATTTGAACACTTGCCGTCCCAAGTTGGTGTGAAACTGATAAACAAGCTGCCTGAGGGAATAAAACATCTCATTGATTCTAAACTATTCAAATCTCGATTAAAACACCTCCTGGTGTCAAAGGCGTTTTACTCCGTTGAAGAGTTCATGTTGAGTTGCTGGGATTAAAATTATTGAAAACTATTGAAAACACGAATAAAAATAAACCCCCAGTTCTGTTATACAATTAAATAGCAATAACTGCAATGGAACTGTATATTATTATGAATGTACTTGACGCATGCATGCAATGTAATAATTGTTTGACGCAATAAAGGTTATTATTATTATTATTATTATTATGTAATAATAGCAAGCATCCATAATCCTACTACTATCCACAACTTCACAATTTGTTTAATTTTTAAATTTTTTATACCTATTAAAACTTGTTGCTTAGCTTACAAATCAAATCATAAGATTGACATAGCATTGATTAGATCTGCAAAGAAATCAGTATTTATTTAGCCATTACATAACAATTTTAAAGGGATTACAATTTATTATTAACAGTTAGAGATAATTGGGTCATTTTCAAACTGATTGTCAAACTGCTGTCTTGTAGAATTAACAAATTTATTATAAAGGCGTTTAGAAATGTAGGCTGTATATAATGTTCATTTAATGCAATAGTTTCTAACTCAAGGATAATGTTTTGAGATCTTTCATTATAAACTGAAAACCCATCATTGATAAATTCACTAAAATGTTGTCCGCATAATCACCAGTCACCTTTTCCAAATATCTTTAAAAAAGTAATAACATATTTAAAATGAAATTTGATATTGGTTTGAAGGTAGGATCTTGGACAAGAAGACCTAATTTAAATGAGACAGTTGCAAATGGCATATTTCCTTACACCTCGAAGATATGATCCTTCAGTCATTGAGCACATTTAAATAAAACCTGTACTTTTGCTTTACAGGGAACAGTATTCCAGAGTTGAAATCCTACACTTTTTTCTGATGCTTCCTAAAGTTAGTATCAACAAATTAGTAATTTTAGGTGTGGTTTTAGTTTTAAACAAAGCAGTTTTTTTACGTTTCTCACAGGAAAGGTACTTGCTGTGTGAAACTTAAAAAATAGTATTGACAATTGAGCAAATAGTATTGACAGAGCAAGTTCCGAGCTAATGATCTTAGTGCAGAAAATAATGAGGGGTTAATTTTGTCCATGTCTATTCTTTAAAAAGTGACATACTTTTACTAGAGAGGTTAAACATAAGAAGGAAAAGTATACTAAGCTATAGATATATTGAAATCATTTCATTGCAGAATTATTCCGATAATAATGAGAATTTTGAAGACATTATACTATGAATGATAGGCATGCAAAATTACAGCCAATAAAAATTCATACCTATGTAAATTTTTACCATAGTTATAAATTGTTACCTATGTTTAATTCAGTTTTTAGAGAACAACAGAAAAGATCTGAATATAAAAATATATTCCTGTTTGGTAGTTTGAGATGCAGAGAATGATGGGGATATCAAAGTCATGTGCTTAAATGTTTGTGGTGACAATTATTGTAAACATTGCAAAAGAAGTGTCTTAAGTGATGATATTTAAAAACAACAATGGATAAAAATGTATTATATAAAATGTATTTGTAAAAAATTAGGACTGTATTATGTGTATTTTTTGTTTTATTCTAATAAACCTGTTGCATAAATAAAATTATATTGTATAACATATTATTTTCTTCTTGAACAACTCACATAAAGGAACATTCACAAGTATTACTAATTATGCCTATGAGTGTTACACAATCTAATTAGTGTTACCAAATTATAAAATGCTTTACACAATCAAAACTAAAAATATATTTTACTAGTGTTATTTGTTTTGTGCCACTTATGAATGATAATTTGACAAATATTTTTAAAATAATCTGATAGTTGATTCTTTGATAGGTGTTCTTCAATTGACAGTGTTAAGGAAACCGTAACAACAAATAAATTAATGAGGACAGACCTACAAAATACAATTTTGTATATAAACAACTTATTTACAACATGAATTCCAACACTATTAATAAAAACCTATTCAGGAAAGCAGATATTTCAAGACTGTAAAACATAGTTAAACAATATATTACAGAATTAATTTACAAGGCTATACATGTGAAATTTAACATAGTCAGCATTTTTAATCCCCATGTAATATAATTTGTGTAATATAATTACACAAATACCATTCAAATATTGATATTACGTTTAAAAAAGAAATTATCCTCATTAGTTCATAACAATGTGATTAATAGTTGGTTAATAATTTCTTTACTGATTAAAGTTTATAATTCAATGTTGTTTACCTACCGGTATATATTTATGTGAATAAAAATTTATTAAAAATATGAGAAGGCTAGTAAATAATTTACCAAGACCTCCCAATAAATTAACTACATCTTTTTTTGTGCACATAGATCCGAAAGTCTTCCTACAATGACCATAGAGTATAATTGCAATTACTCATATAGAATAACTAATTATTTATAATGGACAAAACTTAAAATTAAAAGACAAAATCTATTCTCTATCAAGTTGTTTAACAATCCAAAAACCAAGCTAATACAAGTTTTCTTGTAACAGCATTGCAATCTTTTGAAATTAGTTATTAACCTGAGAAAATTCACATGAATTGGCAAAAAAAGTGATATTGGCCAACTTCTAATGCATATACTAACAAATGTGATTAATAATTGGAAAAGAGCTTCTGGATTTGTTGCCAACAAACTGTGTTACCAACTAAAATAACGTAATATCATGAACTTTTCTGTCTAAAAAGTATTGATAAAGACAAGAAAGAGGTTAGCAGCACAGTTACTGTCCATCTTTCGTGTTAAACCTAGGAGTGGCAATTTGTCACTTTGTAATGACGGCACTATTTGTAACAGTCAACAATTTTTGTAATCTATCACATTTCATAAATAATACTTCAAATACAACAAAATTATATGTCAATTTATTCACAGAGTTTTGGAGAACAATGTAAAAACAATGAATTATGCTTTAAAATAAAATATTTATTAGGCCAAACATGTAAAATATTTGTTTGTTTAAATGCAGTATTTTGAGTATATATATATATATATATATATATATATATATATATATGTATATATATATATATATATATATATATATATATATGCAGTATATCTTAAATTTAGCCAACCCAGGGGAAATACGTTGTTCTTGAGAAATACCAAAACAAAATTACCTATTCTAAATATCTGACTGTGATCAACATACTCCAACCTACTATATGGGAGGGCCAACCGACTACCTGAGAGCATAGGTAGGGTACATCTGGGTATGGCTTTACCTTCTTGGGTAGGGTGATTTGCACTTGGATGGAGTGGTTGGCTCTCAGATACGGCAGATTGCAGCATATGTATGAAAATCAGACAGATTAGATAAGCTTCTGTTCTTTTTATTCTCCTGATCAATACATTTGTCCTATGTAGAATAGGCTTAAGATCCAGGTGTTATAGGGTGCGATGTAGGTTATGCAGGTGAAAATACGATAGAATAGATTAATAAATGTGCAGTACTCGACAAGACAGAGTAACACTGCTGCAAAGCCTTGTTGACATAATGGTCGATTGACTGCCACCAAGCATACTGATCTTTGCCCATTAAGATAAGATAAATCCAGACTACAATACAAGACAAGGAATTTTTATTCATATTCAATACAAGTTTATTTAATTCTCCTACTGAAAAAATTCAAAAAAAAGTAAGTGTGATCAGTATAATGCAGTTACAATTTTGTAAATATTCGGTTTTGTAACTGTTTACAGAATGTTTTCTACCATAACTACAAATGCATGATTTATTCCACATTGTTTGCTGATTCAAATTCATAGCTATCCTAACTTTTATCAGCAATATAATTTTGTATATAGAATTTATAATAAAGTTTTCACAAATAATAAACAAAAAGATTAAAATCATAAGAAAGTTAGAAATATATTAACGATGCTAAAACACTATAAATACATTATTCCACAAAAATTAGCACAACCATAATTTTATAGCCATTGAAAACTACCAGTAATTTACAACTTACGGTAAAAAGATGACGGTCATATTATATTCATGAGATATAAACTGTTCATAGAGAACAATATTTGTTGCAAGAACCTAAGAGAATGGTAATAAAAGAAACCATAATTAGTTGTCATTTATAGGAAGTAAAATATGTAAATTTAAACTTACATTACACATCTATTTTGGGGATGAATTTCATCTTTTCAAATTTTTAGATTAATAACTTTCTATATCCTCCAAACAATTGAAGAATCCATGCTATCTAAACCATATTTGCATTTATTTACTTAAGTTTTGCACAATGCAAACATACCATATTGTTAACAGATATTAAAAATACAAAATGTTAATAAACATTTGGTTGGATTCTGTTATTTGCAACTAAAACTTAAATTTTTAATGGGAAGTTATGGTTGGATAGAGTTCTATTTATTAGCTCTTTAAGGCACTCGTGCTCAGGTTCTCAAGAATTTGGATATGTTACGGGATTCTACTACATCAGGGGTTCTCAACCTTAGTGCTTACCTTAGTCCACTAACATTTAGTCAAGCCTCCCCTCTATCTTTTGTGGTCAACACAAGTAGTAAAATTCCAATTTGTAGATTAAGGTATAGTTTAGACCTGCACGCTTGAGATAAGCCAATGTTGTTGAAAATCCAAATTCCAGAATAGATTAAATTGCATAAAAACTTTGCACCTTCCAAACTGCACTGATAAACAGGAAAATAACTCAACCAAAAGTCTTCAACACCCATGTTTTAAAATCCCGCCAGTGCTTGAAAATTTTATGTCGATGGCCTGTTCCTAAATTTGATTACGAAATACATCCATATGGATTTTAAATGGATCTCTTGTCAACTTAAATTGCCAGCTCTCTGTCTTAACATCTGGAAAATAGTGTCCAATTTAATTTTTAAGCTAAAAAAATCCCCCTCTAAAAAAAGTTCTTTAAAATTGTTTATTAACTGCTGTATCTTTCTCGATGTATCATGTACCTTTCAAAAACTTCCTGCCTAAACCTCATGGCATCATTACTTAAAACAACATTGCAAATAATGCACTAAGGTAAATAACAAAAGTTATTGTTATGTGTTGTTGTTGTAAGTAAAGTTGTTGCTGTAATGAAAATGAATCCATATTTACTACAATCATTACCGTAGTCTTTTCTTTCACAGAGATTGGGCCATTTTAGGCCTACTACAACTACATACAACTTGTCTATTCCACATTTTATGTTTACTGGTTCTACAGTAATACTAATACTAACAAACAAAGCAATGTCAGAGTGGGGCAACACCGAATATGCTGCCAATGTCTGCATTGATGGCTAGAAGAATTTAAGTCAGCCAGTTCAAACACTATAAATACTTTCTAATCATGTTGAAACAATCCTAAAGACAGATTTTCTTGATTTCTATTTCTATTTCAGTAATTAAAATAGCAATAAAAAAGTGTTGAGGGCATATAACAGAATTCAACCAATACTTAACATTAGACAGTTTACAGTCCTGTAAAAAATAAAGAATTAGAGTCACATTAAAGATTGGTAAATGAAAACTTTTTTAGATTTTAAAAAATTTGTTGCCTTTGAATTTCTGACTACTGAGAAATTATTGGGCTACTTCAAAGTCCTTCAAGGCTTTCACTCAGAACAATTTATGCAATACTACTAGATAACACCAACTTAGTGATACTTACAAGCAAACTTGTTGATTGAGCAAATTATTAATACCGTAGTAAAAAAATTTTACACTTGACTAGCAAACAATACAAAGGCAATAGGTAGATTTTGTATAAAGAATCTATCTAAAACCAAATAAACTGTTACAGTAAGGTGTTGTAATGAGCAAAAATAACTTTTTTAAATATTTTAGGTACCAATCAATGAGAGGTAAGTTATAAATGTGTTTATATAGTATGTAGTTGTCAACATATTTAAAAGTAGTAATCTGCTAGCAAAATGTCTTGGGCACATTTTTAGGCACATCAGTTTTAAAAAGGTAAAGTTAACATTTGTTATTATCTGATGTAAATATGGCTAATGACAATGAGTGGGAAACAAAATAGCAAGAAATAACCTAAACCAATATGAATATACCATTGAAAAGTAGAATAGATAGAGGTGACTGGCTGCCACATCATATTTTGTTATTTTTTCTGTACCCAGTATCAGTACCACGGGCTAAAATTAAAAAGATAGCCTTTAGATACATTTCCATCATACATATTGCATTATTCCAATAATGTGCAAGTTAAAGCAGATTTTGAGAAAGTGGAAATGCAGCTTAACACACTGACTGCTACAGGCGCCTTCCGGCGCAGTAGTCTCATGGCACTAGACAAGATTACTCAGTACAGAACCGCAGTGAAGGTGCCAGAATACTAAAACATAATGAAACTATAAAGTTTAAAATGTAAGATAGTCAACCAAAGCTCTACCCTGAAATATATGCTTATTGTACACAAAAGTTCTCAATATACAAATATTTTAGTATGTAGATAATATTTACACTAACCACGTTATCTAAAATGATCTAAAGCCACTTTAAACACTTTCTTACAGTGATAATACTTTTATGACCACAAAGAATTTTTAGGAGCTATTCATACAATATATTTTTGAAAATAGGAGTGTTTCTATCTAAAACAATATTGTAAACGTAAGCTGTGATTATTATCTTAGTTAATTTTAACATTGTCAATAGCCTTGTATTTGTTTAATTAACTCTTAAGTAAATAAATGTAATTGAAGAGTACGCCAGAACATGTATCACGTAAACTGCTTAAGTTACATACAAATTGTACACTTCATAGCTCAATTCGTGCTTGAGATATCCAGTGGAAAACAGACACACATACAGTTAGACAAACAGAAGGTGCATTTCGGCAGAAACAGAAACCTAAGTAATAGCAAATATACAACTTTTCCGGATTACAGCTCAATTTATTAACTATCGTGATAGCTTTAATATTGGTCAGCCAAAATCCCACAAATAATATACACCATTGTTAAACTTGTGTTGCCTATATAGAAAAGAAGCTTCATGCAAAATTTCAAGTCTATAAGTCAGTTTGTTCTCGAGATATCGTACTTAAACAGACAGAAATGAAATTTTGCCAGCTCTCCCAAGTGATTTCATTGACGCTCAGCTAATAGAACTTTAGTAGACTTGTAATAAATACAATAAATGTAGTATTTAAAAGAATATTGCACTTAGGGAGTTATTTATAAACTAAGTTAAATCAATATTAATTATCACATAGCATAAAACATATTTTAATAATGAATACTACTAATAAAAACTATTCATGTAGGATAAGTGGATTAAGAAGGTATGTTCTACATTACATAAGCCTATTCAGTACATAGGTATAAATACAGTTCTCTGAAAAAGAATGCTGGGATTTTTAATGGCCGTTATTTAAAAACTATTTAAGATAACTAAACGATTTAAACATCAAATTGAAGTTGAAATAACTAAGTTTTGTTTTCCATGTAGCAAAAGAGAAAACGCTGACCTTGGCATGCAGAAAACAGCTGCGTGATGATAGCCCGCTATCGTGACTCGTATCGAGGTAAAAATTCACCAGATGATGATCACAGCAATTCATTGCTGGTTGACCATAGGAAGTGTGTTGAAAGGACATTCAACTGGTCCGTCAACTGTCCGATGAAATCTTCAGTTAAACATAACCAAATTGGCAGTCTACGATGTTATTCGTAAAACATTGAGACTTCATGCACACAAAATTCAGTTAAACATCAGATTAAACCCGCTAATCACCCTGAGCTTACAGACTTTGCCAGTTTTACAATCAATGAGATTGATGACAATCCCAATTTTATTAAAGGAGTGGTGTTCTCAGACTAAGCTACATTTCACACAAGTGGTGGTGTTAATCATCACAATTGTTGGATACGGGGTTCATAACAACGTAACATTGTGCTGAAACATGTGTGTGGGCAAATTTTCGAAGTGATCGCAACTGTGACACCAGAGATGATACAGCACTTCGTGAGAAATCGAATACTGCTTGATATCTGCAGAGCAAAAATGGAGCTCACATCAAAACTTACTAATATGAAAACAAGAATGGTTTTCTCTTCAATTTGACGTTTAAATCATTAAGATACCTTAGATTTTAAGTAACAACTGTTCAAAACCCTAACATTCTTTTTTGGAGACCCTGTATAAATAAAGCCCAAGTCTACAATGATTATATCATGAATTTTATCATTTATTTGATTGAATTAGTTATTTCATATGCTTATATATCCTGATTTTGCATCACTAAAAATATTTAGGAGCAGATTAATAATTCATTTTAATATAAGCTTTGTGTCTATATCTACTTTAAATATCATGACAATTAGAAAACAATAATTTGTAACCTACAGCACAAAAATATGTAGCCTAAGCTAGCACTAAATATTTAGAATTATTATATTCTGAAATTTAAATAAAAACACACAATGTATGCTTAGCTGAATATAGCACTGGTATACAGATATTAATAATGAGGCCCAATTGTTTCTTATTTACGTTGGTTAACTTATAATAATAATGTAAGAAAATATAGAACCTGAAATAAGTGGGAAGCCATCATTCATTTCTTTGCATATAGGCTACACTTAGTACAGGTAATATGATCATAAATTTCCTTCAATCCAATTATACCTATAGTCTAATTATATTTAGGAATCATGTATATAACGCTAAACTAAGTTATAACAAGTCATGAAACAATAGTATACATGGCAGCTATATCGATTAGTTATAAAGTTTTGAACTATTTGTATCTCTTAGACTATAATGTATCGGTCTCATTCGTACTTTCACATACAACAGAACTATAAGTTGACTCTTTAGCTTAACTTTTTTTGTACAACTAATATATGGATATCCATCACATTTACACCAGTGTGCCCAATCACAATATGATCTTTTCCTTTATGAAGGTTCAGAAAGAAGTTGTAAGAGTCACTCCTACTGAGAAAACTAGCAGGGTCAAGGCCATCTTCGATTGCATGCTTGATCTGTCCAGAATAAGCAATTGCACCAGCTGCATTTGTAGGTCCATCAACACCATCTGTGCCACCACTAAGGAAAATTACATCACAGTTCTCCAAATCATTACCGTTTGTCTCCAGTTCATGAAGATTCATAGCAAATCTCAATGCTAATTCTTGGTTGCGACCTCCTAAACCATCTCCAACAACTTTAACAGTTGGTTCACCACCAAATATGAGACAAAATTTGTCTGTATCATTTTCATTGCTCATGACATGGGAATGTATGTTTTCCTTAATGTGCTTTTGGGCATTCAGTTTCTCTAGTACAGGATTTATGCAATTAAAAAAGTCACTTTTGGAAATCTTTTCTTGTAGCAATTTACAGAACAAAATTACTAAAGAGGTATACAAATCAGCAACTTCGGACACAAATCCACTGATTGAATCAGACACAACAATGGGATTAAATCCAAATGTTTTGCATTCCCGAGCTGCAGCTTCTAGAGCAATTAAATTATTTCCGATCAACAAATTTTGAAGGTGGCTACTGTGAGTAAGAGGGACACTTTTTTCTTTTAATGCTGCCATAACCGAAGGAGCCACTTCCTTCTCCAGACCATACTTTTGTATAATATTTAATGCAGCATCTTCACTATCAGTGTTTATAACAGTTGGACCACTGGCAATCATATCCAAAGGATCACCAATAATATCTGATAAAATTAGTGATATCACTTTAGTTGGATATGCGAGTGAAGCTAACCCACCGCCTTTCACTAACGACAGCTTCTTTCGAACTGTGTTCATCTCAACGATATCAGCCCCAACTCCTCCCAGCTTCTTAACAACTTCTAGTTTTTCTTGAAGGGTAACTGGTGGTTTGGCAAGTGGAAGTAATGCAGAGCCGCCTCCAGAAATTAAAACTAATAAGATATCCGAAAAACCTAAACTACCTACTAACCCCTTAATTTCTTTTGCTGCTAACTCAGCGTTTTCATCGGGAAGATTGTCCTTAGCACCTTCAAACACTAGAATCCGAGAGTTTTCAATCAACTTATTGTCATCTAATCGATTTGATGCCATAAAATCATGAGGAACACTAATTATTCCTTTCTGGAGATGTTTACCCAAAATTGCTTCCACTTTACTTGCCATTCCAACAACACATTTTCCAAATCCTACTAAATAACAATTTTCTTTTAAATTATAGCATTTTTCTCTTATGTGTAATTTATTATCCAAAACTAAAATCTCACGTTGGACTAAATCGGGTGGATTTACTGCTAAAACTGATTTTCTAAAAACTAACCTCAACAAATGCTGAACGTCAGTGGTGTGCATTATAGACATATCGGATGTTTTCATTATGTTTTGCGTTAATGTTTCATATTTCACACTCCTACGTGGTAAAAGCTGCAGAGTGCGGGATAGCGATATCATTGGTATTATTTATAAACTTCGACAAAGATTAATTACTACTGATTGTCACACTTATCTACCACCAATGAGATGTAAACACAACCTTAACTCTTAAAAAACCCATTCGTGTCGTCTGACCTGACGCAGATGTCTTGTTCACAATAAGCAACAGCTGATAGTACAAAGCCTTCAAAATCTTAGTCAACATGTCAACTCTATCGTCATAGAGTAACTTTTCGAGTAGGCAATATCTTAGTCTTTGGCTGCCATATGTGATAGCTTCAATTTATCCGATAGCAATTGCCTTAGTCCAACTTCTCTGTTACTAAACTATTATAGCATACTACTAAAATAGTACCTCTGGCAATCTTCTTCAATCAGCAACTTGCTTTATAGGTCTAATAACTATTTACTCATTTCATGGGAAGTTATATCACAATTATTGCCGCAACAGGAGGTGGCGGCGCCATAGCTGAGCGCGCGGCCGGAGCCAAGCGAACTGAATTGTATAGTCTCACATAATACAATTGAATCAAAATTAAGCTAAAATCAATATTAAGTTAAAAAGAGTTCAAAATTTTAAAATTTAAATAGGCTAGTAACAATGTAAAAAACAAATATGCAACCTAGTGCAAGGCATTCTTTTTAACCACTTACATAGCAATGTATCATTTAGATACACCATCTTGATTGTCTATTGCCTCTATTGTGTGCCTCAACTGGACACACTCACTATGTACTTCCAAGTAAAGAGTTAAATTAACATGAGAACATAACATGAAAATATGATACTTTCAAAGGTAATATATTATGCAAAACATTATCAAACATAAGCTATATTATAGGTTGAAGGTAAAAATTAAAATACACAAGCAACTTACAACTCCTCAAACTTTAAAATGCTAGTGTCAGAACTGTAAAATTCATCGAGTTTGTAAAAGGGTCTTTCAATAAGCCAGTCATACAATGTCTTTCTTAAATCGTTGCACACTGGCATTCTGAGCACTTAAATGTAGTTTTTTTAAAAGTCGTATACCAACAAACTCATAAGAAGACAAGATCTTACTCAATCGTGTGTATGGTCTATTAATTAAATCTTTATTTCTAGTAATATAATTATGTACATGCTTGTTAAGTGTGAAGCTGCCAAAATTATTCTCAATATGCGACAGAGCAAAAAGGATGTAAAGATTTACCACTGTTAATAATCTTAATTTTACAAAGATAAGCCTGCAGTGAGCTCTGCGATCAACTCAATCTAAAATTCTCATGGCCTTCTTTTGTGTGATCAAAACATTGTCTACGGAACTGGAGTTGCCCCAAACTAGCAAACCATATGCTTCAGTGCTATGAAAAGAAGCAAAATAAACCATTCTTAAGCTATCATTCGGAATGCATTGTTTCAGGTTTCTTAGGAGGTAAATCAATCTTTGCAACCTTTAACACGCATAGTCAACATGTGGATTCAAGGATAGCTTAGGATCAAGTATAGATCCCAAAAGCTTCACAGTTTGGCGACTGTCACTATTTCCATAGTTTCTAAAGGAAAAATACATATGTTTGTGTTTTCTTTACATTCATCAGAAACATATTGACTCTGCACCAGTTATTCACCTGTATAAGTTAACTATCAGTTTTTGTCTGCAAGGAAGTGTGATTTGGCAAAAGTTCCACCTTCAGCAAACATTATAGATTTCGAGGTTACACAAGAATCATTTACCATAACTATGAAAAGAATTGGGCCAAGTACCGACACCTGTGGTACCCCGTTACTTAACCTCAGAATATTCAGAAAACTTTGGAACAAACGGTTTGGTATCTTTCACTGAGATATAACTTGAAAAGGGCATGTTGATGTCTAATCACAATTCTAGCTTTCTCACGAGTATCAACACAGTCGAATGCCTTTGATAGGTCATACAAGACGGTACCAGTGGGTAACCTTACTTCAAGGTTAGAATTGATGAAGGATACGAGCTCATTGACTGCATTGATCGTGGACCAACCCGGCCTAAAACTAAACTGGCTAGTGCTAAAAATATTATTTTGTTCAAAGAAAGTACTCTGCTTGACTTTTTATTACTCCTTCAAAAATTTTGGAGGTCTCACACATAATTGCACAAAAAACAAATATACTGTTTTATAACAGTTTTATATATTAAAACTATAGGACTGTTTATTACACAAAAGCAGCACATAGAACTGGAGGTATGAAATTTCAAACCATACAATTCGAATATTTCATAACTTCGAAAAAGCCACATGCAACTATAGAACTGGCGGCTACCGATGTGGTCTGTATAAATTTAAAGAAAGAGATCTGTATTAGTTTTTATTAAGTAAAAGTTATATTTTTCAAACATTTATTATATTTATATACGAGTTTTGAAACATTAACGCTTTTCATTCTACAAGTTGTATTTTAAGTCTGTCTAATCTGACATCACAAGTAAATTATTTAGGTATAGTTTTAAACTCAGTTAACACAGAAGGAGCCACACAAAAATGTTGGCCTAGGGCATAAAAATCTGTAAATTCTGCACTAGTGACCTCAGTGACCTTTACATTGGCATTTGACTTCAATTATTTAGACTGTTACTTGATGCTTTGTACATTTTAGGTTCGTTGATAGACTGAAATAAACTATTAAATATTATTTTTATCGCAGTATTACAGAAATAGTTGCAGTGGTTCAGCTGTGCCATCACCTGACACACCTCGCACATGGTGCTTGCGGTCTGATTTCCTAATGCATGCACTCCAATTACTACTACTTTCTCTCATAACGCTAATGTTTGAATTCATAAATTTTTAAATGTTTAAACATTTTTATTTTGTAATTGATATTGTTTGTATGACAGAAAAGGCAGATGACCTTCTCACTCAATTATGAGATAATGAGATTTATTTCGAAAAAATATAGACTTTACAAACAAGATTACTAAGGAATATAATCTAACCACATTAACAAGTTGTGTGGTTAGATAAAACTAAACAATAGACAAGGAAAGGTCTGAAAACAGTCCGGTTTTCTCTGAAAAGGACTTGATGTGCAGATCACTGCGGTATATTGAAAGTTTCTCACTATATATTTAACTAAAATTAACCTTAAAATAAAAATACATTAACGCTGATAAGAGCACAACTTATCCAATTTAAACTCTAGTCAATCTTATTTTTACATACCATACATAAAAGACTAATATATTGAAGACTTTAAATCATCTATTTTAAAAATACAATTTATATAATGACAATATTATCTTGACATTTTAGAGTACCGGTAATGGAAATAATATTAAGATTCTACAAAATGTTTTGTTATATTGGTTACTATTTATAATATTATTTATAATAGCATGTTGATTTTCTCTTACCATGATTGATGATTGTACATAAAAGAATTACAGTAAATTGCTTATGTCGTCTGTTTTTTTTTTTTTTTTTTTTTTTTTTTTTTTTTTTAAATTTCTATCTTTGCATTGAAATCTGGTAAATATACAATGTTACAGGCTATAGAATTTGAAGTCAAAGCAGACTATTCCAGTTGCATGTTAAATGGTGTAAAGTGTGAGCTACAGCAACCCAGTTTTAATATTGATCATAATATTGGTAACATACTTTGTATGAAAGTGTTTGTATCGTATTTGGACCAAGCAGTCAACTTGACACCAAGAACACTCATACAATTTGCTCTCGATACCGAGCATAAAGTAACAGATATTTTTCTGAGACTCCTCAGCCCTCAAAGACTCACAAAATGCACTTATCGCAAGCCATGAGGTAGAAACTCAATTGCTACAAGACAGCGAAATGCCTCTTCCGCTATGAAATAATATATAACAGTCAGTGTCACTGACAGAATTGTCACACAGCCAACAAACCTTGGAAACGACTGGGCCTTATAACATAAAATCTTGCATACGCATTCATGACAGTTGTCATCTTAAACATGTGTACTAAAAGGGGTTTGATGACTGATTTCAAGGTTTAACTCATCTGCCTTTAAATTTAGATATTCAAATTCTGGTTACTCTCTTCAAGAATACTGAGAGTAAGTCTACTGTTCAAATAGGAAATACCTTTTGTTACACTGCCAAAAATAATTAATTTTCAAAATGGTAGGTATTTAAAAGGGTTAACCAAAATATCTAAAAAAATCCATACCGTACAATAAAAAAGTTACCATTACAATGTTCAAACAATGTAATTACAAATCAAACAATACCAAGTTCAAGAAAATCTATTGATAAATAAGGAAGATAATTCTCTTTTAAAAAGCCTAGTACTAAAAAATATCAACTGATATTATGTGACAGCCCTGATTAGGAGCCCTGATTTAGGACAGTTACAAAACAATCAGCTTTTGTAATTGTAGCTGATCTAATCATAATATCATAATAATCATAGTATCATAATATTATCTAATATAATATTATAATATTACATTTTTGGATCGTGGTCATATCCTCACTAATTGTAAGAATTAGGTTTCTTTTTATGAAAACATATTGAAATACAAGAATATTTATAAAATACAACAACCTTTAGTTACATATAATTTCTAATACGTTTAATATAAGTTTTTAGATATATACAGTAAAAAATTAGTTTGATTTAAAAGAAGGATTTACGCTACTAAAGAGTTCAGGTCAGTATTAAAGAAGCGATGTTTAATATTCCCACTGCCAGTTTGATTGCTTATCTTGAGCCGTATCACTTGAGTTAGCCGAACATTTCTGAATTTGATTTTGTACTCTGTTTTAGTCTAAAATAAAATTAGGTAAATATTTTTAGCAATCCTATGTGAATAAAGTTGTTATTGTTGTAGATTATACATATTTTTTATTTCAATATGTGGTCATGACAAAAACTAAATCCTACAATTGGTAAGATTACTATGATAAAAACCCAACAATGAGATGTTCTAATCAGTTGATTAGAGTAGCTAAAATTAAAACAGCAGAATTTTGTGGTTTCCAAGTAGTACTGTCACATGATAACAGTGGATATTGTTTAGTACTTGGGTTTTTAGAAGCAATTTTTCTATCTTATTTGTCAACTGATTGTCTTAAACTTCCATTATTGAGGGATTTTATTATTAAATTGTCTAAATATAATTCTTGTAACTTTTTCTCACCTGAAGTGTTTAAGATATTTATGTTTAAAGTTTGAATTAGACAATATTTTGAAAATAAAGCTTGTAAAATTTTTTCTAAAATTAGGCATTTGGGATATGAAGCTATACACCAATTCTCAACATATTATAACAAGCCGTTCACAAATTGAAAATAGTTTTTCACAAAAGTGAAAAAATGGCGGCTGTTTGGATAATTATCAAATTTTTGAAAGTTTTGATATGATAGTTTGGTTTGTTTTTGATCCAGTAATAGTATCTGGAAAGGTTGGCAAAGATTTATGGGACACTCTGTAACTCATCTATTCTCCTATTCCTCATGATGAAATCATGTACTATCTTCCAAGTAATTATCATGGATATATCTTCCAAATAATTGTTAAAGAGATTTATTGATTAATGTATTTTAATTTTTTGCCATCTTGTGTTCCATTTATTTGAAATCGACTAAAATTAAAACAAAATGATATTGTTCTTCATATGGGGTACATACTTTAAATATTAAATTTACTATTTCCAAAACACTTTCAATTATGTAAGAGTTCTTAATATTTGTTTTTAGATCTCTTGTAACGGAGAAAATCACAGAGGTACCTTCACTGGTTCAATAGATAAATTGCCCTCTTTTACTACTATTAAATGAACTATAGTGAGCCAAGCTTTTCCTCTTTTGTACATATTTCTGGATCTTCAAGCTTTTAAAGTCTTGGCCTATTCTCCTTTCTATCAGTCACACTATCTCTGATTTCTAGCACATATGGCCTGATCATTAGCTAATATATCCAATGTTAAGTAGTCAAAACAGCCACATTCCCAACATTTTAGAATGCAAAGTTCTAGTGGACTTTGGAAGGTTTTGAAGACTATGTATATAATATCCATTCGTATACCAATTCAAGATATATCAAGATGTTCTATCAAATACCAATTCCCACTCTAATATTTTTTTGTAAAAAAAAACCTTTCAGATGGAGTTTTAACAAAATTATTTCAGTAGGTACCTACTGATATAAATATGTAGACATAGACCCAAACTACTCTTATTCTAGTATGGGATTAAACTGAAATTGAAATACATTCTCATATGACTACAAATTACCTCATTAGAGATCAGATGGTGTCAGAAGATCAAGGAGGCCTGTTCCTGCACAAGGACATACATGTACGAGAACTGATAGCTCAGTCTTAACACACTGTAAGTCATGTGTGCTATTTATTAGTCTGACAGCTGACTTGTCCTGATAGATATACCCTATAGGGGGCACTAACCTTCAAGATATGCCTCCTTGATTGTGTTACCACTGCCCTATATATACAGTACATATTAACATGTAAAAGGGACACAGGATGGGTGTTCACTTCACACTTGTTTATTATTTTTTTGTGTTCAGCCTCTTCACTGATTTGTCAAGTTGTGGTGAGTCCTTTCAGTTAACTTTTCTTATTTTTCATTTGTTAGTAAACAGTATACAAAATTCATTATAAATTTACAATAGTTATTTTTAATGTTTTTATAAACAGTTGTAACCATATTATGTATGGTTCTTGTACTAATTTCACGATTACACAATCGTCGTGTTTTAATGTGATTTTAATTTAAACTGTCAAAAATTAAATTATTACTACAATAATTTAAAGTTTCTAAAACAAATGTTGATCTAAATAAAATATAATTAGACTCATATATGTTATATAATTTGGATTAAAGATAAGTTTAAAATAATTTTGATTTAGGCCAAAATATACTAGCAAAATAGCACTAATATAGTAAAAAAGTAAGATTTCATAAAACGATTACTGCAAATGCAAACTAAAGGTTTTTACAATAAAAGCAGCAGAAAACTAAAAATGTTTTCTTACAGAATCTCAATTGTGTCTAACAACTATCTGTGTAGTCTTGCTTTATTCCTAGCGCTAAACCTCATACAAAACCTTGTACAAAAACTTATAATAGGTAATATTAAATAATAAATATCTGTATAAAGGAGAAAAAAACCAAAGATTCTAAAATGTGTTTGTTACTTTACTATTAAAGTTCCTTATTAACATCACAAATCATGATTCAAATTCCATTTGAGACTAATAAGACAAAGTAAGTTAAGTTGATGTGCTTCCAGTAATGTTTAGAGGCAATTAGGGAGTTACTGGAAAACGTGGTTAGTTCATCACTTTGTATTAGTTATTAAAACATGTCTCAATCTGAAAACTTTTCAGTTTTATACTGACATATTCAAGGTGTCTATAAAGTCAGAAAATCTATTAAGAGATTTATGGAGACTTTTGGACTGGAATTATCAATAAGTTTACTGTCCTTATTGAACTATCACTTAACAAGATCACATTGAATTGTGTAATATGATTACATGTCCAAATGTACAATTTATTAATGGAACAATAATGTAGTAGGAATATTCAAGAAACTAAATTGATGTATTCTGTATTTCGCTGCAAAGAATTTAACCCACCAATCAAAGACATAGGTCTTGAGTATTTTCTTGGACAGTATAGTCATGCAGAATTACCTCCTTCTAGTGGAAACTGGCTCCAGGAAGGAGTTGATTAAGGTCTCACTTAGAGTTATCATGTAAATTATCATAGAGTTACATAAATTATTTATCTGTTTATCTTTTGTCTCCTAGCAAAACTCTATTATAGGAGTCTTAAAATTGTTTCCAAATGTCTACGGTTTGCTGGTAAAATACTACTTAAGAAATGTAGTGTCAAATGCAAAATAGAGACTTTAGAGTAAGTCTGTCATGAAGAACTTGACCTCCAGAGAGGTGTGTAAGGTGTAAGAAATCTTTTACGAAACTGAGATTATGTTTTGTTCTACAATTGTCACTTTTGAATAGTTACTGTACAGTCCATCATAGAAAGGTTTGTTACAATAAGATGAGGGCTAAAAATAACATGTAAAATTATATATATATATATATTATATATATATATATATATATATATATATATATATATATCAATTATTAGACTTCTTGATATAAAGTTCCTTTAATATTTCGGCTTTTTGCCGTTTTCAAAAAGGTATAATATAAAATAACAACAGTATATATATAATATTATACCTTATTATACCTTTTTGAAAACGGCAAAAAGCCGAAATATTAAAGGAACTTTATATCAAGAAGTCTAATAATTGATATAACAGAGCAATTCTGCTTTTATACACTCGAAGTGAATATATATATATATATATATATATATATATATATATATATATATATATATATATATCAACCACCTTCCTTAAAGAGAGAAAAAAGGTTGAATTAAATTATTATTTTTCTTCATTTTTTTGATAATTTTTTTATAGAAAATTTATGATTATGAAACCAACAATACAGATTAATGCTGTATCAACTCCTGCCATGACATTTTGGAGTCAGACTACAACTCCCTTATAATATAAACAATAATTACACCAATCAAAATCAATTAACACCTTCACAGTGGTTCTGTACTGAGTGAGACGTGTTACTCTTCCTAGCATTCTGCGCAGTGAGGCATCTGCCACAGTCAATGTGTTAAATACTCAATTTGAAACACTATTTTTGTCTAGGAGGCTAGGATGGATTAATAACATTTTTGAAAAATTTGAAGGGCAGCACTATTTAATTTGGGAGCCATACATACCTTTCCATCCAACAATTCACAATCAGGGAACAACTAAAAGAACTGTTGTGGAGTAAAATATGTAAATAGTTATAAGAAGCTGACTATCATCTCAATTACAAATCGTCATGTCCGTTGAACAAACTAAGGAAACCAATTTCTTAGTTCTGAATCACTTAAATAATGTAAAAAAGAAAAGTCTTTTTATAGTATAGTTAAGAACCATATTTCAAAGAAATCTGATAGTATATATGAATAAATAAACAATCCTAATAAGGTGACTTTGTGAGTTCTCAGGATATGAGGTGGTAGAGAAGGACATGCCAGTCCCGGATGGAGAGGGTGTAGAGTGGATGTTGATGCCAGATGGTCAAGGGAATGTGCAAGTGGCCATCCTGTCTGGACTAGAGCCCCGATATGCAGCTGGACTTGATACTGTCAATTTTTACTTATACACCAGGTAAAAATTGTTTTGTCTTTAAACATGTACCTATATTAAATTTGTATAAATAGCAGTACCAGTAGCATAATTAATTTCAAAGAAAGAATAATTAACAAAATATAATCACTTCACAGGTTCTCAAACACAGATCTTTCCTTTGTTTGAATTTTGTTTTTAATGATGGAAGGATTATGAAGGAAACATGATTTTTCCGGACATTTGTCATTGTTCAGTGATAGATGAATTTTTTCCCTTGAAAAACTAAATTAATTGAGGGTTCATATATTAAATTGGTAGATCAACCAATCAGTCAACCATCAGTCGAGATTATGCCTCTTTGGTTGGCAATTCTAAAATATGAACTAAAAAGAAAACCAAATGTATCAAACAGATTAGATATTGTAATAAACCAATTCGGAGTCTCAGTTTTGCTTTAAGAAATTCATCCAGCATGGACAAAAAAATCTATTTTTAAACATACCCTTTGGTATGATTTGTTTATTTTAACTTTAATTTTAGTTTGTAATTATCTGTTAGGTTAGGTATTTATCTGAAGAAGGGGTCAGATTGCAGATCTCAAACGTAGTGTTACTGTCCTGTAAAGAAATTGATTTAGTGTTTATCTCACTTGCATTGTAAAAGCTTAGAAATTGGAAGCAGAATACTGGACCACACTGTGGCGCACGCAGAAATCTTCTCTGGGGGATGTCTGGTACACTGTGATGTGTTAGGTCCTAAATTGGTCATCTTATAGTACTTTTAAACTAATAAAATGAGAGGAAAGTTGAGGGTCAGAGTGTATAAATTTTGCAGTAAAATCAATCTACCAACAATCACCAGTAAGCTTATACAGAAATAATTAAAATGTTCTGCAACAAATTCAGTATATTTGAAGTTTGTTTAAAGGAAGTCTGTCGTCTCATTTAACCTAATGTTAAATCTTTAATATATCGTACCTGTTATTTAAAAACTACTGTAACCAGGGCCAGGAAAACCAAACTTCTTGACACGTTGTTATTACTTTTTAACTAGCTGTTATGTTTTATATATATATATATATATATATATATATATATATATATATATACTCACATGCACGTGAGCGTTATGATTAAAAATATCATTCAAAACTTGGATATTTATGAAATAATTCTTTTTAATGGTTATTATTGAGTAAACTCAGATATATCAAATAAAGGAGATTGAAAGAGATATGTGGTGAAAATTAAGCACTTTTTGGAAAAAACAACCTAAAGTTGAAATTTTGAGTTTTTTGGAAATCAAGCCAAAAGAGAAACTATTATCTTTACTCAGACAATATCATCAATCCAGGTCTATATAGCCCTTATGATTCTTCCAGTTTCCTCTCCTTAGTTTTTGCTGCTACTCTAGCATTTTTTATCATTTCATAAGCTTTTTTATCGGCTTTTATTTGCTGCATTTCATTCTCTTGGAGGGGGACATGGAGTACCGAAAGTACACCCCCCACAATTCCTATTAACTCTTGAACACAAATATAGCAACCAATATCCATCAGGGACTAAGTACGGGCCTGGTGACAACCACATCTTACATTGGTAGACGCGGTCATCGTTTATATAGACTACGTGGATGAGCGGTAAGTAAAACGTGTAGTTCGAGGGCGTTGTTAAGGGCAAACAAACATTCAAAGTGTTGCAGTGTGAACATCGTGTTATGGCATAAAGTTAAAGCTATTGAAATCAAATGTTTTTAATTCTGTTTGAAACCTTCTTGTCATAATTTAGTCAAATCCACACGTCATTTGTAATGAGCTATTGTTATTTAGTATTAGAAACGTAGGCTTCTATGCTATTAACAAACACACACTTAAATGTATGCCTGAAACGGATTTTTAAGTTTTAAATTAAGTCTTTTATAAATATTACCCTTTAACCCCTCGGAAATGTTACACGTAACATAAATTAGTACAGCCTATTTAACCTATTTATTTATGTACTAACTAGCCTATTTATTTATATGTACAGAATACAGTAGGCTAATACTGTGTCAATTCTCTTTTCCAGTTCTGATGAAAAACGTCTATTTATCACTGGTACAAATTTATACAGTGTAAATTATTGCTCTGCAAAAAGCAATTAAATCATTTAAATCGTTTAATTTTACACAACCTTCTTACTTTTAAATTTAATGTGATAAAATATGGGAGTAAATTCTTGCTTGCTACTTTTAGAAGTCCCTGTTAAATATTGTTTGAAATAGAGAGGACATTAACACAATCTATATATATAAAAGAAAGTCGTGTTAGTTACACTATTTATAACTCAAGAACGGCTGAACCGATTTGGCTGAAAATTGGTAGGGAGGTAGCTAAGGACTGGGAGAAGGACATAGGATACTTTTTATCCCGTTCCCGATTCAGGATTCCGCCCAACTGGTTTCTAAAAGTTACGGAAATACCCGTAAGAAATGCATTGCAGCAAACATATGTTATTCAGTGAAAGAGCCTGTTCAAATTTAATCAGCTGTTCTTTGTAAACATATATATTACGACAAACAAATATGTTTATATTATAATTTAATTACTATTTTAAATTTCTTTACTTTTATAGTTTGAAAGCATAAAGTAAGCTTAAGAGAATCAGCAAATTTTGTTTCGATAAAATAAAAACCATACGCAATTTCGTTTAACATCTGGAGCTCATAATCATTAGACTGTAATAATATGTACCTAATATATGCCTATTTTCGTTTCAAAATTACATTGAGCGCCATCATTTATTGCATCGTATGTGTGCAAATGAATTCGACTTTTGACTCCTGTCCACGCTGGGCTAATATAGTTCAGTTGTATACAAAAATCATAGAATATTAGAGAAAAATTCCAGTTATTTCACAAGTGCATATTGAGACTGATTTAAAATTTAAATCTTAAATAGTTCATGAGCTTGGAGTATCTTTCAGTGACTATTTATCTCAGAAGGGTAATAAAGACGTTCAAAAGAAATATGCCTCCTATGTCCCAATATTTCTGCAGGAAATCGCGTGCAAAGCCGTGGGTAACTGGGTATCTGGTTGTAATTGGTATTTTATTGAAAATCAAGAGTTTTCATTATAAAATACAACGAATGCATTGACGAACTAGCTGTTACCCGCGGCTAATCGCGCATAATTGCTTTTACTAAGTAATATAAGGACTTTTCTAAAGATTGTGTGCGAAGCCGCGGGTAACAGCTAGTATACAATAACACAACCATATGATTGCATTTAATACAACCATTGATTTTACTAGCCGTAGTAAAGCGTCGAGTACAGTATATTCAAAGATTACTGACTTTTACTCACTCAGTATTCTATAATCAGGTCTATGAACAAATGATTCATACTGACGTAACAATACAGTGGGAGACGACGCGACTGTTATACAATATTACTAAACTGTTGAATTTAGGACGCAACTTCTTCGTCCTCCCATGTGGTCTAGTGGCTAGGATATCTGGCTTTCACCCAGAAGGCCCGGGTTCGATTCCCGGCATGGGAATAACTTTTTGCTAACAGTTTTTATTAAACTTATTTTATTTTTTATATGTATAAATTATTATGGACACAACCTTTATTCATTAATTATTTCTAGGAATCAATGATAAATTCGCTGTGAACTAATTAAATTGATTAGTCCGTTTTAATAAACATTTCACAAATAAAGTAATATGACTTTTATAAATTGATTCACGTCAAAACTCGTTAGTAATGTCACGTTAGACTAATAACATTAATTAACTTGTGTGTTTACACAAACACAAGTCGAACACATTTTTATGAGAGCCGAATTACTTATGAGCTAGCAATTGTGAGACCAAACATGATACAAAATTGAGTATTTTAATAAATTTATGACCTTTAAAAATCACAAAACTTAATAAATAAATGTTACGTATGTATTATTATTTTTGAATGATTTAAATTTTATTTTTATTATATGTACCTTAAAGTTATAACATGTTCAGTTAATGTTAAAAAATATTTCTTTTTAATTAAATTAATTTTTCATTTTGATTTTAATTTTGAATTTATTGAATTGTAAACTATTAAAATATTCATTGTATAGTTTTGTAACCAAGTAAGCTAAGTTAAGTTTGTAGACAACTAGAATACTTATACATATTTTCTCTCCTTTAAACACATTCCCTTCATTTATTATTGTGAATCAAATTTTAATAATTCGTAATGAATAATTACGGGTTTTATAGTTAAAGGATTTAAAAATTATACATTGTTCTTCTTACATAATACGAGGTATAAGTGGCTGATATAATAAATGTGTTGTGGAACAAGTAAAAGACGAGAAAAAATGGCACAATCTTCCTTAGCGGCACTGACCATCGAATTATAATAATGGAACGCGCTCTGGGCCGGAGAAACCGAGCCGAAATCCTGGGCTGCGTTCCGAGTCTGCAGGCGCTGGAAATGGGCAAGAACTAACTCCGCCCATATGGCAGGCATTATAGTAATGATCTAACATCACTTTAAAACGCCTTCTATACTTAATACAATTGTTAGATACTACAATTTATTTATTATTACAAATGTTAGTAGCTGCTTTTCACCGTGGATTTTTTATTTTTAGTTAAAAAAAACGGACTTTTGTACAATATTAAAATAACTGAGATTTTGACTTTTATTTTTCTTACAAAGTCGGAAACAAAGATTACAGGCATTAAAATATTTCCCAGATGAAAAAAAACAACTTTTTATTCACAGTATTTTATTTCAAAGTAAACTACATAAAATTTACAAACATGACACACTTAATCTACGTGTTAGAAAATAAAATTATTTTGACCAATTTTTGCTTTATTTCTAAGTTGGATTTCTTATAATGTCAAAAGTTTTCTGTTTTTTGGATGTGATGAGATATTATTTAAAATAATAGTTTAGTCACAGTTTTAATTAAAAATAACTCGTGGCTTTCAGTGAATTCGTCAACTTAGAAGTGGTCGCATTTGTTTGAGATAACTAGAGCAAATAAGAATATTTTACAATTTTTAATACCGTACATCATCACTTGATCTACTTAATTTACCCTTAGATTTAAAATCAATAAAAAGTTAATGTGTTCTAAGATCAGCATCATTGGTATGGAGTACAGAACTCAGTGAGTTCTTGCCCACTTTAAGCGCCTGCAAATCCATGGATACACCAGTAACGCACAGCTGTGTGCGACCGGAAAACACAACATGTGGCTTATGGGCAGTGCGCGTTCCAGTAGTATAGTTCGTTGGCACTGACACAGGAGCTAGCGCTCCTAGTAGCAAAAATGGTCACTATATGAATCTACTTTTATATAGAGAATGTTTGTTTGCATAGTCTATACATATCTATAATATATTATACGATACAGAAACCAAAGTTTATTGTTTTACCTTGTTATATTGATTATTTATGAACTTTTACTGGATGATCATTTATACTTAGAAGTATAATTAAAGTAAAATCTAGATTAATAGTAGATTGGCATGAGAGTACATATACTCATTGTGTGGTAAACTCTGAATAGAATGTTTGAATGTAAAATATTGTGATATGTAGGTACAATCAAGGATTATATTTTTGTTACTTTAAAAATCTTCTTTAAAATTAATCAAAGCTATTTTACTGCATTAAAATGGTGACGATTAAAACGTTTGAATGGTATAAAAATTTCAAACATGACAAAATTGGCACTTAGTCAAAATTAATTAAAAAAAATGAATGTTTAGTTCTTTGTCTAAATACATTGTACTTTAACATTTATCCAGAGCCTACATTAAATAAATATACAACATTGTTTATATTTAATCACATTACACTGTAAGTAATTTAATTCCCCAAAACATTTTGATCTAATCGCAATAAATATAGCACTATAGTTTTTTTAGTTTATAAATTGTATTGTTTATTTTTATTCTTGAAATAACCATGGCATGTCAGGTTTTTACGTAATCTGTAATCACATTGCATTCTATGACGTTTACTAATTTTTTTAAGCAGATTTAATTCTATTCTATAAACCATTCGTGCAAATTGCAAGAAGGTTGTTACACAAAACAGTTTTGAACTGAGAAATTGAAATAAAAAATACTGGTTATGAACGAAACAAGACAACATGTATGATCGGAAAATCTCTTTGTTTCTCGCAATACAATTGAACATTTCTTCAGACAAAATTATTGCCTGCACAACAATATTTATACATAAATCTTAATAATAGTCTAAACATTATTGAACGCCGTGAATTGTTGAACTTATAAATCTATGTTAAGTCATTGCAACATTCTATACATATCCGATCGAAGTTTACTTTCTGTATATTAGAATAAATAAATTCTGACTGATATGTTTCTCAGCTTTTTGTCTTAAAGAGATTGAATTTAAGTTCAACTTTAAGAGAGAATAGATACCTGAGGATTATGTGCTACACACTTTGTTCCGTAAAACTAGAACTACTCAGTGACGCGTTTAATTTAGTGTTACCATACTAAACGTGTTCCAATACATTTACAAATTTAATCTCATGTTTATCAGTATTTTTTTTAAGTTATAATCAGAATTTGCTAAATATAACACGCTTAATACTCTTCTGTAATATATTAATACTCATTGTTTATTTAAACTGCCGCTAGATAGCATGCACCTACCCAGTTTGAAATGGCAACAGAGTTTAGTACAGCATGCAATATCTGTTCAACTATTTCATTGACTGTTCAACAATCAAAGCTTTAGTCTACAAAATTATTGAATAAGGCTTGCTTTACTTAAGTTTTATCAGTGGTGTCAGGTTTGTCATAAAATATCATACTAGTGTTTATGACATTTATAACCAAACCTTCGATAATATCATATTTTGTTTGCCAATTCTAAAAATGAACTAACAATAAAACCACCTGCAATACCAAACAAATGAGAGATTTGTAATGCAGTAATTCTGAGCCAAAGTATGGCTTTAAGAAGTTAATCTAGAATGAAACAATAATAAAAGAGGCCCACTCCCGCCCCTCCTTGTTATGCCGCCATATTGTTTCTCTCATAACGATCGCCCTTCACTATTGGCCTCTGGCCAGTTCTATTTGGTTGGTCGGTGAGTGCAGATCTATTCTGTTTTCTGTAGTTCAGTTTTAATAATTAATGTTTGTTTTATTAAGTGCACTTTTTAGAGTTGGCGTGCATGGAGTAGACACACAACACGGCTGTTGTGGTTCCTAACTAATGCGTGTATCAACGCCATGGTATGATTGTTTATTTTAACCTAGATTGTAGATGTGTTAGGTTAGGTATTAGTTTGAGGAAGAGGTCAGATTGCAGATCTCGAAACGTAGTGTTACCGATTGTTTTGTATCACTGTACGATGGCAAATCACAGGAAAATCCTGTTTCTCTCACAATTTGAAGAAATTTGTTTATTCTAATTAAACGAGTATACTTCATTTCTAGACGATGGAGTGGAATTAAAAGAGATATGAAAACCACAATTACACCTGAATCTGAAAAACGAAACTAGATTTATTCATATTTTTCTTTGGTAGCAACAATAACGCGAAACAAAGGGGGAGACGGGGACAAGTTGTAAAAGGAATGCCCTTCGTCACAAGCTCCAGAGTTCCATTAATCATCTACAGTAGAACCCCTCATATCCGGCCTCGGTTTTACCGCACCTCGGTTTATCCGGCCACTTCTCGGAAGCCAATATCGAAATTTATTTACCACGGCTTGCAGACGCGCAGTTGCACGCACTAGTCTCCCACGACTCTTGCGTTATTTTGGTGTATCTATTTGTTTACATTTTCCTGTGTTGTCCTCAGTTGAGCTAATAGGTTTAACCTGTAAACAGTTCGTTGATTATTTCCAGTGCGGTTAGTACAGTACAGTACAATTGTTTTGTTTCGTCAAGTGCTGTGTACTGTAGGTTGGTTTATCCGGCCGAATCGTTATCCGGCCAGGGGCTCGGTCCCGTGGTGGCCGGATATGAGGGGTTCTACTGTAGTGAGGTTTATATTTCTTACAATAGGTTTATTTGACTTGTACTGTGCTTTGTCAAGATGTAAACAGACCATAAACAAAGAGGTCATGACTACGTCTAGATTGCCATTTTTAGCTCCTCTCCTCTCCACACCAAATACCACAATATAAACAAATTTATCATGTTGCATAATTACACAACTTTTTATGTGTTGTTCATTAATTTTTAATTTCCTCCCTTTCCTAACATTTGGATTTACAAGTATACTTAATATAAAGTTTTAGTCAACTCGATATTAATATGTTTTTATCTGTGTACTTGCTTCTGAAATTGGTAACAGCTTCTTCTAATTTCCTTTCCTGCAAATAGTTTCGATTCGAAATTTTGCCTAAACATTTTGGTAATAATAGGTTAAATTAATTTGGGCCATTTGATCTTAATAGAAGACACTAACGATTTCTAGTCAATAAACTTATTTTGAAACTAATGGAGTACGCCAAAATGTATTCAACGATACACGAAAACATACGTTAATAACACAAAAATAAGTAATAGATAAGTTAGCATTTGCTAACAACATGAAGAATTCTTATTTTTCTAATAAAACTATATATCTTGTTTACCATTTAGATCCCTTTTGCCGATTTTATCTTAAGAATGACGTTTTTATTCTAAAGCAATTTTTGTTTCAATGTCTCAACTTATAATAAAACTAAACCTTAAACTCACTAAATGTGAAAGATATTTTTAAAACATCCAAATTTGTATAAATCTTGAGTTCTGGAACCTCATTCCTTGTAATACTTCCTTTAATTAACCAAACAACTGGAAATCAGATAAAGGTACATTTTAGTTGTACCCCAGGTTTCTTGGGTTAGTAGAACAGAGGTAATGCTAACCCAAGAAGAAATCATGGCTTTCTTCTGTTTTGCAAAGCGTCATTTCTGTCTCAATGCTGACTCCACCTTGTTAGTAAACAAAAAACCTGCTCTTTTAGACACAGATTTGTAGGTTTTAGTTCGTTTACATTATATATACATCAACCACCTGAAAAACCATCGACATGACTTTGATCACTTACTTTTGTGACAGGGTAGGTGTTAATAAAAAATGTGTGTAAATGTAGAATGAGTTGTAGTATTCTTGTTGGTGAATGCCGAAAACTTGAAAGCAAATATTAATAAATCACTTGATGATTGAAGGCATCCAAGAAAGACTTACTGGATATATGAACTACAATGAAGACATTTCATCTGAGTTGTTATAGCGGCGTCGGCGGCAGGGAAGGTCGATTCTAAAACACTCTAGCCTACAAAATCGGTATTCAAAAAGTGAGCATTTTAATGAGTAATAAAAATATTCCAGGGACAACCCAAAAAGAGCAGAGAAGAGGGCGATGAACGACACGTGCCTGCCGGTGTTCAAGTACTTCAAGCCTCAAAGGAAGTCCAAGGTGCTGGTGCACGGCTTCGGCGATAACGCTGCGGACTCATTAATGTTTCCCATCCTTAGAGACGGTTGGTACCTAATACAGACCTAGTATGATACTCATTAACTTCTGAAGGGAGGGGTATGGGCATTATCTTACCCTCCAGAGATATTAGGCTAGATAATCTGCGAGTAGTAGGTATGGATCAAAATAAGAAATATTGTACGTAACGTAGTCATTTTATTGCAGCGTCTGGTATCCGAAGCTGTCTCATATTTGACTCCTGCAATCTGGAGACATGTTCGTCTAAAGAGATCCAAGAAAAGTCGACGACTAAGAATCTCAACTTGAAATATGAAGGAAATTTGAAGCTCAAAAAAGGAGAACTGGAGCTAAAATCAAAATTCAATTCAATCGACTCTTCCTAACATAGCTACGTTATGTGTAGAAACTTCGTTGCTCTACCGTACTTAGAGATCGCGTCTATCACATCGTAGTGCACTTGATTGTGTACCTAATGAGACTACCACTTCACCTATTTATAGATGTCTGATGTCGAAACGATGTTAATGTTTCGTGTTTACCTTCTTTATCTTCGACTTCCTTTGGATGTCTTCAGATGAACATGACTCCAGACTTAAGGAGTCAAGTCTGAGAAAGCGTCAGATACTAGACGCTGCAAGAAAGTAGGGGGAACAAGAGCAAAACTAAAAAAATAGTGATTTTAACACTTAATGAACGAGTTAAATCCTTTTAGTGAGTAAAGCTTCAAGACAGAATTTCCTTATTTGAACAAGAAACATACCTACTATTCAAAAAATTATTCTATCTTTGCAATTTAATTACTGACAGTAGCATTTGTATTAATCACACTCAAAAAAACATTGCTGTCTTAAACAACATAGATTCTTTTAATCAATGACGATCAAGAAAAATCTGCCCTCCCAGCATTTCTGGCACGAGGAGACTACAACGTATTCTGGGTAGACTGGGGAGAAATGGCAGCTACCCCTTGGTATCGGAATGCCGCCCGCAACACCGGCCCGGTGGGGCGCCACACAGCCTCCCTGCTGGACCACCTCCACCGGTCCACCGGGGCGGACATGCAGGACTTCCATCTGGTGGGCTTCAGCCTGGGCGCGCACGTGGTGGGGCTCACTGGCAAGAACGTCAAGTCGGGCAGAATAAAGAAGATTACAGGTCAGTGATACGACCTATGTTCTTAACTAAGTGGATATTTGAATAAAGATTAGTAACGAACTATTCAAAAAATTTCCAAGAATCATACTGCCACAGCCTTGGACCCTGCGCAAGTCCTATTCAAGTCTGCAGGGCCCGAGGATATGCTGGCAATCACAGATGCGGACGACGTGGAAGTGGTCCACACCTCCGGAGGATATCTAGGATTCCAGAAAGCTCTCGGACACCGAGACTTCTATCCCAACGGTGGCTCTTGGCCTCAGCCAGGATGTACTCTCGACTACGCAGGTCAGCTTGAGATCTTTTATAGAACTTCACTTAGTTTATCGTTAAAGTCAGTAAATACAAAATACTAAAAGGATACATTTTGCGTAATTTTATATAGAAAACATTTCCAAAGTAAAAGTGTACTGGCTGGATTTCCGGGTCGGACTGACTGCCTGTAACGAGCTCCTCACGCCTGGAATTTAATGGGGTGTGATCAACCGAGGCGGAGAGAAAGAGTGGGGATGGAGGGGCCCCTCCTGCCAACAACAGATAGCCGTGTATTAGAATAGTGGAATGGGCAGTCCGGCGCGTTCTCGCTCTGTACTCATCTGAATTTAATTTAGTTCAGCACCTGGCAAACCTATATTAAAATGTATCACTGTATTTTCAAACCCCTTTCCGTAGTTTAGTACAGCATACATATATTTAAATTACATTTTCAAA